>NC_045549.1:54214677-54507177 GCF_009769535.1 Thamnophis elegans
ACAATTCTGTGTAGTCTCTAACTGTTCAATGTAGCAAGGAATTACGAATTGGGATTTTGGAGGAGATAAGCATATCCTCCCAAATGCAATAAGCACTATTTCAGCAAGAAAATGCAATGATTGAAATATGTATTATTTAAATTGCTACAGCCATATTTACTTTAGTCATCTACATGGTTTGACTGCTATAATTTTCTCAAATTCTTCATACTATATCTTTAAAAAATCTAATTTAGTGACTGTTTGAAGTTACAACAGCACTGAAAAAAGTCACTTATGACCATTACAGCATCCTCATTTCACGTGATCAGAATTTGCATACTTGGCAACTGGTTCATATTTATGATGGTTACATTGTGCCAAGGTCATGTGATCACGTTTTGTGACCTTGTGACAAAGTCAATGGGGAATATGTTCACTAAACAATTGTGATATTAACTTAGGAACTGCAGTGATTCACATAACTGTGACAGATCATAAAATGGGCAAAACAGAAAAATAACAACTGTTTCGCTTAGCAACAAATTTGGGGCTCGTTAAGTAAAGAGCACCTTTATTAACTGTTCCTGAAAAGGTTATTGATTTAGGATATCCAATAGATCCACCAATACTAATCCATTAACCATGCTCCTTATCAAATTCAATTAAATTAATTCACACAATACAATTCAAAATTGAAAATAATACTTAATTATCTCATTTATCGAATTAAAACCTTATTTAAAAGTTCATATTGTAGCAACATATAATGCAGTGAAAAATAATTGAATAATGATATATATTAAAGACCTAGTATTTAACTTATTTAATCTAAATGATATTTATGGGCAATACAAAGAACACAAATTCATATAGTCACAGTGACACACATTCTGTGACATCTCAAGATTGAGAGCCCAATATTCCTCAAGTTATGTTCTAAATAGGAACAGAAAGAGCTGGATATCAGCTCAGTATTTCTGATACTCAAATTTTCTAGATAATGATATCCAACCTTGGTTTCATACTTATGTTAAATGCATTTACCTTTATTGCTAAAATCATCAATTAAAACAATTTCAGCCAGATATTTTCTTGGAGTTCTTTTAATTACACTATGAACTGTCCGCATGAGTGTAGACCACCCTTCATTATGGAAGACATTATAACGCTGGAGGTGAGAAGGTTTTCATCGTAGTGCCAGTATTTGCACCTGCAATAGACAATTTTGTTATTAAACAGTTAGTTCCTTTTAATAATTTAAACAATGCAATCAAAAGACGAACAGAGGTTGATTCGGGATACATGCGACTCTACAGCGAAGGGATTGGCGATGCCGTACCGACGCTAAAGACTTAAGTCAAGTCAAGTAAGAACAGAGGTAGATGCAAGCATTTCGGATTGACCATCACTACCTACATTACAATTGATTTTTCAATTTTGTTATTGATTTTATTACCTATGACCAATATTTCAATAAAACTAATTTCAATAAAGAATAAATTGAATAGAAATACAAATTTAGAAAAACAGTTATAGTTGCAAAATTTAGCATTGATCAGTTGGAAATTCTTATTAATGTCCCTTGGATATTAAATAGGTCAAAACTCCATTTTCCCCCTTGTAGCAGTTTATCCATTAAGGGAAAACCTGTTTTTATTTACAGCATAAAATTATACACCAGTTAATCTAAGTACCATATTGTGAATCAACTGAAATTTCAAAAAGCTGCCCATGTCTTCTTTCGGTAAATTTTCACTGGAACTACATAGCAATAATATACAATGATTTGCCATTGCCTTTCTACCTGGTATTCTCTGGTGACCAAGTACTGATTAGATCTGAGCTTACCTTCTAAGACAAGACAATATCCAACAGAAGTTGCCAAAAATATGATCAAGGACCTCAAACTACTTCAGCTTTGCCTTTGTTTTACTGACCTAAAGCTATTATTGTTTTAGTTCCATGCTAACATATTCCTATTTCTAATTCAATTCAGAAATGCTACTAAAAACCCAATTCTATCAATTTCTGCATCTTAACATGAAATTCGTATGCTCAAACAATGACTTGACTTCTAGGTTATTATTTTAAAAAATCTGTTTTAACATAAGCAGATGTGCTACCGAAACCCAAATTTGCTGTGTCTGTATACTCTTATGAATACTGTTTTATAAACAAAGAATTTTGCATTCTTCCTCTCAGCTGGTGACTTTGAATTTTAAATTCAAAAGTCTGAAAGTTCAAGTTTATTCAGATTGAATATTTCACTCTTCTATATTTTTTACATTATACTAACAATGTATCTATTTTTATTTTAATACCAAGCAAACAAATATTTACTGAAATTCTGTTAACTTGGTATGTCTAGTTTAACAAAGAGAAAAACTATGGGTGACATGTTAGCAGTCTTCCAGTATTTGAGGGGCATGGAGAAGAGAGAATCGACCTATTCTTCAAAACACCTGAGGGCAGGACAAGAAGTAATAGATGGAAACTTATCAAAGAGAGAGCCGACCTAGAACTAAGGAGAAATTTGCTGACAATGAGAACAATTAATCAATGGAATGGCCTGTTTCCCGAAGCTGTGGGAGGTCCATCCCTGGACATTTTAAACAATAGATTGGAGTTGGACAACTATTTGTCTGAAATGGTATAGAGTCTCCTGCTCCAAGGTCCCTTCTAACTAACATTCTATATTCTGATTTTTCTCTTCCCCATTATTCACAGTATCCAGAATTTAAAAATCAGGTATAAGCAAAAGAATTAAGACATCTATATCAGGCAAGTATTTTCTTTTAAATAAATCATAAGCATCATTGAACTGAAATGTCTGCCACTGTCTAAGCAAGTTTTCAAGCATTTAGAGTTTAATATTAAAAAGCCATCTGCTATTTCACAGAACAAAAGTGACATCTAGTGGCAAGTAAACTACCATCAAAAAGGATGTTATTGTACTTTTCATCACCATGTCTATAAATATCTTTATAAAAAGCCATAAGGCCACTGCCAATTCTCATTTTAATTATATGAAAATGAGCAAGGGTGGTTATCAACTATTTTGCACTTAAGGCTGAATACTAATATTGTAGTTATGATATAATCATACTTCCATGCACGTTTTTTGTATTAAACCTAGAATCATTCTGCCACCTAGTGTTAAATCTTTTATGAGAACAAATATTCTATTTTAACAGTACTTTAATTACTACAACAAAGATTCAATTTTAACAGAACTTTAGTCACTAGAAAGATAGTGAGTGGGTTATTCAATATTTTATTTATTTTTTTATTTATTATTTTTTTATTTATTTATATCTCACCCTTGTTTTTTCCCCCCAAATATTCTTATCTTCATTCCACACCTGCATATACAATCTTGGGTCTCCACAATTTCAAAATTTCTCACAGGCCTATTTCAGGATTGAATCCATGCTTTCTGAAAAATCTCTGAATGCCTATTTATGAATTTGTGGCAGTAGAAGAATTTGAAATATTTCTCATTATTTATGTTTATGTGAGAATTGAATCTCAGAAAAAGGCCAAGTTTTAAAGACTTCTATACTGTATTCTAAGAAAAGAGAGAAAAAGAAAAAAACTCTTAGTAGGTATTTACAAAATCATTCTTGTAACAAAATAAAGCAGCATATTGTTATATACTCAGTAGAACATTTTTTGCCTGTATAATTCAATTTCTTTAAGGAATTGCAAACTGGCACTACACTATCTACTCCCCACTTCAAAAGCACATTTTTGTCTTTGAATATAAAGTACTGCAAAGCCGTAACAAAAAATGCACTGAAAAAAGTATTTGGCTTGCTAACAATATCATAATCAAGAAGTTGACAAATGCCTTACATTAATTAATATTTGATAAAAGGATAAAAAAGGTTGTTTTATTTTTTTATCTACTTAGAGAGAAAAAGACATAATTTCCTCAATGAAAATTAATATCCTCTAAGGCTACTTTTATTTACTGAATACTAATGAAGCATCTAATATTTTCTATTTATACTATAGGACAAAATAGGCCTTCACAATTCAATTGTCACAGTACAAAAATAAAGTATTATAGAAATAAATATGTTAAATGGAAAAAATGAAAAACAAACATTTAGCTGGTAATTTTGTCTTATTTCTAACAAGTTCTCTTAATAAAAAAGTTTAAGCAAGATTCTGTAGCTGATCATTCTCTGGTTAATGTAAATGACCAATTGGTTTCCTCTATGCCAGGAACAAGAGCAAGTTCCCAATTCCAATTGTAGGTGGCTGAACAATGAAATGATCTTCTATTGTTTTGACAATAGAAAAGTAAACAGACTGAAAACTTTATATGGACATAAGGAACTTCCCACTACAAGAGGACAACTCTAAGTTGTCAGACAATCTTTCTTTGGTCATATATATATGAAGAAACACTTGTGTTAAGGCTCCCAGGTAATAAGTTGAAAGAAAGCCAGGATTTCAGATCGAAAACATATCAAAACAAGATGGCTAGTAAAGGTCTTTATACAACACAAATTAGCAGAACCCAAAGACCCTTGAAGCTGACCCTCTGATTTAATGCCATATTAGGATGCTTTGCAACTTGATAGTCATAATTTTCCACATGCTAACTTTGTTATACTTCTCTAACACATCTAATGCGCCTTACCATCATTTGAAAGCTAGCATGTGTATTACATTATTAGATTTTATCCTCACTTTATCACTTTAATAAGTAACTCAAGGTGGCAAACATGCCTAACACGCTTTTCCCCAATTTTCCTCATAATAACAATCATGTACAGTGGGTTGATCTGGGAGAGAGTGACCTGTCCAAAATCACCCAGCCAGCTTTCATGTATAAGGCGAGACTCTCAGTCTCCTGATTTCTAGATTAGCACCTTAACTACCAGATCAACTGGGTATTGCTATTTTAAATATCAATAATTTAAATATTATTTTAACATATAAGTTTTCTAATAAAATACTAGCTTTGTAAACTGAACTACAAACAGATTATTTTTTTACTGAAATTAGAACTACAATTATGCATGCAGTACTATGATGCACATAACTTTTAAATAACATTTTGGAAATGTATTTTTGATAGGCTACTTTGTATACCTGCAAAAACTAACTTTTAGCTTCTTATTAAATAAAAAATAAAGCAATATAAAAATATTGAATATTACTAATGTTTAGTCACATAGCTGCAGAAGAAAGAAAATTATTACAGAAAAATCTGGTAAAAGTAGATTATCAAATTATAAGTTTTAAGACATAGAATACATTACATGATAAAAGATAAATTCTGAAATTCTAACTAAAACTGTATAATGTCCAGAGATTTTGAAGCAAAGATTTTATTTTTTCAATAAAAATTGAAAATTTGGGAAAAATTAATGTACAGGTCATGTTTATTTTTAAAATATTATTTACATATACTTTGTTACTTCGTAAAATCATAAAGTTGTAAGAGATTATGTAGACATCAAGTCCAACTCTGCTCAGTGTAGGAATTCAAAGTCATTCAAAACAGATGGTTATGTAGACTTTGCATGGAATGTTGTCATTATATATTCCTGTGTTTACTTATAAAAGGACGTTTTGTATAAAAATGTAAAATATAGTTTATTCAGAAAATAGTTGAGTTTTAAGTCTTTTCAAGTAATACATCTTCCAATCAACTTCAGGTTTTGAACTAAAGGTTCTGTTTAGCAGCATTTTTTCTTCTATGCTTTTATCATTTTATTACTGCATATGCTCCTGAGCTTTGAATTTTGTCTACACTGAGGCAAGTTTCTGAATTCCTTTACATGCAACTACTTTGGTTTGATGGAGTATTCTAAAGACAGATTTATTTATTTTGTACAATTTTTCTCTCTCGTTTTATTAAATTTTGTGCTACTTATCTAGTTTACATAACACCATATATTTAAGATCCAAATGATCCCCACTTTTATTGTTTAAAGGTCATGAAAAGCTGACTCTTCACCAGACTTTTGATGAGTCAGCCCTCACTTCATTTCTTCTGTTCAGTTGTGCTTGCCATTTTTTATATTTCATTTATTTCTTTAGTGGTTGTGAAATTGCTAGACTGATTAAGAGACAGGTGGTGTACTAGTTTAATAATCATCATTAGTAGTATAAGTGGTAGGAATATTTAATTCTCTATTTTTTTTCTATGGTGGGGCGGATACCTTGCAAAAACTGTTACATCTTTATCACAGTAACACAATATAAGAATGGTGTCATCAGTTTTACTGATATTATATCACTCTTGAATAAGTATAAAATAGAAGCAGAACTGAAACTTACTCTTCTTGGCGTAAATCATTAATGCTCCGATCTAATGAGATCATATCACTTGCTACCATGTTGAATCCAAATTCTTTAATGCTGGCTTGAATAGATTCTTTATATTCTGATCCTAAAACATATGGCTTGGCTTCCTCACCAGGACCACCTACAACTCCATGGGATTCAGGTTCTTTGAGTTCAAAATTACCAAGAATTCCAGGTCGCAATACAGGGTCATGGTAGATATTTGTCTGTGGCTTAAACGTAAGATACTGTCTCTGCATAATATTTTGCTGATCATTCTTTTCACCAGCATGAGGAAATCTCTCATTTTTGGCCTTATTCCTTCGTCGAATTGATTCCAAGTCTACTTCCACACCTTCAACATGAGGCCAGGGTAACACTGGCTTAAATTTGTCATTTCCAGGGATTAGACCATTATCTTTATTGTTTGGCATTAGATTGATGGCTTCTTTGTAGTCCTACACACACACCAAACAATAAATATAAAACAAAGTGAATTAGTTACATGGCAACTTCAATTTCATTTTTCCACATTATTTTCACTGTCAATTTATCAATATGAATATCTTACAAATTGATAAGATAGATCTATATTACAGGCAAATAATTATAGAAATTACTTTCTCACAGTCATGTTTTATATCACAAATGAAGGTGAATATACATATCCCAGGACATAGTTGAAGGAACCAATCTGGGTCAGTCACCGGGAAAGGGTTTACTTCTTCCAAGCTTTTGGAATTGTGTTGGAGCCCATGTTCAGGGAATTCCTCTCTGTGCTTTGGCTATTCTCTGTGTGTCCTATTCTGCATAATATTATGTTAAATAGTGCCTGGTTGTGTGACGCTTTTTAGTAGTTGATTGGGATGTTGATGGTCAGCTATTAAGCATTAGTTCCTTGTGCTGCCAAGGCCTCACTTCCTAAGCATTGATAAGCTGGTGGTAAACCAGCACTCTGACTGACAAGGGATCCATTTTGCAGGCTTCAATCACTTCCCTGGCTGATTTTGTGCCTGCTCATCCAACAATGTTGGTAGCTATAAAAAATTGAATTGCAATGTGAAGCTACCAATGAGTTCAGATCTCTTTGCCTGACTGCTTGCTTGTGTTCTGTAATCTATCATACATAGTCCAGGCAAGTGATCCTGTATATTACATTGGAAGGATCTCCAAGCAATCTTTGCAATGCATAATTGGTCCTCATATGGTAGCCTCTGGGCTTACTTGCAGATCTCGAAAGCTGCTTTCTACTGTTTTCAAAATGTTTTTGATGTATGGCAGGGTGTGCCATAGTTGGTTTTGTACCTTGTTTATTTATTTCTTTCTCTCCACATGTTGTGCAGACATTGTGTAACAAATGCTTGTGCATGCGCCCATTCTACCTGAATTGTTAACATAGGAACATGCTCTCCAGAATTTAATCACTTCAGAGTTTCCACCAATCTAGAGGGAGGCTTTGTCAGGAGCCTTATTGATCTCTGAAATGTGGAAGTAATAAAGGCCCCCAACAAGAGTTTCCAAACTTTTTTTCTTGAGCACAAATCCTAGAGAGCTGTTTGATTTACAGAAGAATTCCCAGGCATCACATCAAAACAGAAGCTTGGAGTGACATTGGAAGGAGATGAGAAGTATGTCAACAGATAGCATATGGCAAAAGTCCCTATTCGATATTAATAGTAGGAGAAATGGAGGGTAGAGCTGTTTGTACGAGCTCTTTATAGGAAAATTTAGAATTTAATTAATTTAATTTTAGAAATTAAATATGCACTTTCACTTTTATTTATAAAGCATAAGAACTAGTTTATCATTTGAAGATTGACAAATAAATAGAGGAAGCTTTGAAATGAATGGTGGCATGGTTATTTTGAATTTATGAGGTTATTCTGAATATATTTGCACAATTATGTGTTTAAACGGTATAGGGTTTCCTGCCTAGGCAGGGGATTGGACTAGAAGACCTCCAAAGTCCCTTCCAACTCTGCTATTGTATTGTACTATGTTTTCTAGCAATGCAACATGTTTGCTTTGCAAATTACTTATATTCAATTGGTTGAAATAGCATAAAGACATTTGTAATAAACTGTGTAGAAAATAATAATAAATCAGGTGACAAATATAGCCTTGCAATATTTGTTAAAGCAAGATCCTATTTCCCAAACAATCTTTATTTGTTATTTGTTGTTTGCATTATATTTTTCTTTAATGTTTATCTTAAGTGCTTCATCTATAAAACAATAAAAATAAATGGATAATATCACACTGAGAAAGTCTTGTTTATAATACTAGAAAACTCATAGATGGTTTGTGTAATAATGTATACATGTGAATAAAAATCAATCCTTTCATTAATTTTCAACTTTTAATGCCTTCCGCTGATTTTCAACTTTGCATAACATTCAATATTTCTAAAGTTGAGTATTCAAGCAGTTTTTCTGAAAATCATGTTAACTCCTTGGCACAAGATTATTTCCATGGCTGCTAAAATAAGAAATCTAAAATTTAAAAGCTCCTACAGATTTGTTAAAATAATATTTCTGCACATATAGCACATTTCACTCTCCTTGGCTAAGAAATGAGTTTCCCTCTGAGAACCTCAAGAATCAATTCAAACAGAGAGGGGAAAAATACAAAGAATAAATCTTAATTTAATAATATCTTTATTTAGTAGATGGTTATATTTAAGCACAGTAGAAGCCTGCTTTTAATGGCTGAGTACAGTAATTAGTAATAGTTACTCCATAAAGAAAAACCTCACTATATTATACAAGCAAAAATGAAGAAATAAATATAATCAAATATCCAAAGCAATTGCCATGCTACAGAGATAATATGAATTCCATATTTTCACCATCAACCTGGGTCAATAGAATTGTGTGAAAGCGACTATCTTGCTAAAGCAAGGAAGATGACTTTGAAAAAATTGTTATTGGTATTATTTATAAATGGGTATGCAAAAGAATTAATATGGAATGCTCTGTTCAAGATTCTAGCCCATTCACTGCCAGTCATTTATGATCTTTCTTTCCCTTTCCACTATCTTTCAACATACCGGTAACTCCACTTTTCATACTTAATCTTCAATGCATTATTAGAATCTCTTCTTTTATTTGGGTCTCATGTCTGCCCAAGCCCAAGTGAGTCTAGGGGTATCCAATAAGTCCAATATATGGATTTAAAATACATAATAAAAACTGTATAAATGTTTAACACTAACCAATATGCAAAAAAGAAATAATCAAAGGGTTTATAAGCACCCCAACCCGAGGCCTTGAGAGTTCCAGAAATCGAAGAACGTGGGAGGTGTGCATAGGTATAGTCACGTAAAAAATTAAAATTATTCAACAAGTAATGAACAGACATGATATTCCCTTTCAAGGAAAAATAGACCCTTCTGGGCTTCTCAAAGACTACTTTTAGCATCCTGCATCTGCTATTGAGCTGAATTTGTATGGAACAGCCTGGCCCGGGGTGGGTGGCAGTGGTTTGAAATCTTCTCCACTTGTAGATGGTCTTCTGGATAACTGTATGATGATGTCCATCTGTTTGTCTTTTAAAATCTCTTCCCACTCTCATAGCTATTGAGAACCTTCTTTCTGAAGGCCTTAGAAGTCATATGGTGACACCACACACTTTAGCAACAAAGAGCAAATCAAATTAAATTAAATGCCTGAAGTTCCTTCGAATGGTCTCTAACAATGGTCATATTTGAATCTTAGCTGGTGCATCTAATTTTAATTTTAAATATTTGAGATAGTGATAAATCTACTTATTTTTTCCAGATGCAAATTTACATGTATGTTTATTTAAATTACACAATGGATTTCAAATGTAAATGGTACATTGCATTTGTTATATATCCTTTAAAAATTTTGTCCAAATGAAGATCAAATATATATCTATGTGGAAATATGCTAAAAAGGTTTTAAAATGTCAATAGGTTGTGTTTACTTTTTCACATGATTGTACATGTTCCCTTCTTCCCACTCCATTTTATTTACCTATCAACCTGTGAAGATTTTTTCCCTTCTTTCACTAAACTAAACCATGTCATTCTAGAAACCAGGAGATATTTCAATTCTGATTTTTCTTTCCATTGTGCAAACTACTTTAAATCTTGGGATTACCAAATCTTTGGTGTATGATGCAGCTTTGTCATATTAGATGGAATACTTTATGTAGTAAGTTAATGATATTGACCAATAAACAATAGGGTGTTGGTACTTACCTGATATGCCTATTCTCATAGTGTGGGAAGAGTATCCAGGATAGGATGGGTTGACCTCGTTCTCTCATTGGTTGAACTGAGTCCCATAAGCTCTTTAAGACATGCCCCTATTGCCAGGTATTCCCAGTTTTGACAAAGAACTCTATCAGACTCAATGTGTCATCCACTCCGTGGCCCAGGCTGCTGAAGTGCCCGCGCTTTGTGTGGAATGTGCAGTAATCGGCCCCGGTGTCTGCAGCCCCCGTGCTTGGTAGGCCGTTGCAATGCAGGTGCGTAACCATCTGCCTATGGTGGTAGCAGTCACCTTGTTCCCCAAGGACCTGGGCTGGAACGAAACGAACAGGGCTTCTGACTTCCTGCTCGGTTGAGTCCTCTTGAGGTATATCCTCAGGGCCCTTCTCACATCCAAAGTGTGCCATTTCCTCTGTAGCAAGTGATAAGGGTCCAGACAGAAGTTTGGTAGTATCAATTCTTGTGACTAATGGAAACAATTGCATACCTTGGGTATGAAAGAAGGGTCTACCCGAAGGACCACTTTGTCCTGGTGGAACACATGTAGATCTTCCCTGTTGGACAATGCCTGTAGTTCAGATATCTGCCTGGCTAAGGTAATGGCCACCAAGGCGGCCACCTTGAGTGTCAGGAACCTGAGGGATATTGTACAAAGCGGTTCAAAGGGGGAACCTGTTAGGGCATCCAGCACTCTGTGCAAGTCCCAGGAAGGGTACCTGTGTACCGTGGGTGGTTTAAGGTTAAAAGTCCCCTTGAGGAACCGCCTGACCAGGGGGTGGTGAGTCAGTGTCTGAGACCTACTGGGTAGAAGCACCGACAAAATTGCAGATACTTGTCTCCTGATGGTGTTAAGAGCCAACCCTCTGTCCAGGCCCACCTGAAAAAAGTCCAGGACCTGGGGGACTGTGGCTTGAACTGGTTCCTGGTGGCGCATCACGTGGAGTTGTAGATACATTCCTTGGACAGCCTGCGTGCCATCTGGATGGTCTGTATAACTCTGGGGGAGATGTTTCCCTCCCTTAGGATGCTCCGCTCAAGTGCCAGGTGGTCAGCTGCAGCCACTGAGGGTCCGGGTGCTCCAGCAACCCCTGCTTGTGGGAGATCCTTTCCTGAGGGATTCTCCAGGGCCTCTCCACTGACAGGGATCGGAGGTCGGCAAACCAAGGCCTCCAAGGCCAATGTGGGGCAATCAATACTACCTCCGCCCCCTTCCGCAGAATCTTCTGCATGACCCTGGAAATCAATGGCAAGAGTGGGAAGGCATAAAGGAGCCCCTGGGGCCATGGGCAATGGCACATGTGTCCACAGAGAGGGCTCTGCATGCTATCACAGCTATAGATAGCTGAGAAAAGAGAGACTGCTATAACACAAATTGTCTAGGATTTTTACTTTCCACCTTGATGAAAAGACATCAAGGACAATTAACAGAATCAGTGAAGCATCAGAAAATGTTAAGCCAATAAAAAATTGCCAAATATAGGCTATTACTTTTAAAAGAACCATTCCTGTTTCCATGCAGACTAAAGTATTTGACATAACATGAGAGTATTATAATGAGGTTATAGGTTTATAAAAATCTTCACTGAAAGTCAATTTGATATTTTTAATTTGTATCTGTTAAACATATTGCTCCTCACTGTAATGACTTACAGCTAAACTTTGCTTAATGACTGCCCCATTTAGCAAGTGTTCAAAGTTACATCATGCTGAAAAAGTAACTTTATAATCCGTTCTTGCATTTACAATCACTGTAGAATCCCCATGGTCTTGTGATCGACATTCAGGAACTTTGCAACAGATTTTTTAAAATTAATTCATACACTTATTTTTGTTGTTTTTTCATGCTCCTTCTGTCCTAAATTCTATTTTCTACTCACAAATTTCCCCAAATCCATTTTAAGTTTATTTGTTTTGAAACACTGAAGTTTGCTCTGAGAAAATTTGATCCTTTTTATAAATTAGTTGTTCCCAAACTGTGAGAAAACTTTTTATTGGAAAGGCAACATGTTTTGTGGCACTTACATTCACTATGTTCATGTGACCCTGCAGTAAAGGCTAAGTTTAATTATTTTTTCCCTACTCATCTGTTTTTATATAGAATCTAAATCCTTAGGATCTAACATTACATTTTTGATATTGTCTATGTACCTGAAGAAAAGTATTCAATATATACCTGAAACTTTTCTCTCCAAGTATTACCATTCCAAAAGGAAAGCTATTAGAATCGCCACAGGTGGCGCAGTGGTTAAATGCAGCACTGCAGGCTACTGCTAGATCAGCAGGTCAGCGGTTCAAATCTCACCGGCTCAGGGTTGACTCAGCCTTCCATCCTTCCGAGGTGGGTAAAATGAGGACCCAGATTGTTGGGGGCAATATGCTGACTCTCTGTAAACCGCTTAGAGAGGCCTGAAAGGCCTATGAAGCGGTATATAAGTCTACTGCTATTGCTATTGACCTCAATACTTCCTGTCAACAGAACCATGTTCTCCAATCCGCATAATGTTTAACCAAAGACATCTTCAGTGAATATCATCCACAATCCATTTGTCATCATGAGACTGAAGAAAATTATGCTGAATCTCAAAGTGGTATATATTCAAAATGATTACCATTTAGTAAATGTATTCATGCAGGTTTTAAAGCATAGTGAAGAGGTGAAACTGAAGCCACCTGCTCTGTATATCATAGGAAACTGTCAAATGTAAGGCATTTTTTAAAAGTTTAGTAGACAGTGAAATGACCAGTCATCCCTTCTTTTACCAGTGTATTCGTTAAATGAATATACAGGTCAATAAGTGGAGCTTGGGGATGGGGGAAACTCTGGAGGCCTAGTGTAGGCACAAGCCCACCTGCTGCAGGACTCTCAAGGTCTCCCCCACCCCAAGATATGCCATGCACCGCTTCCTGCCCCTCAGGTGCCTCACATGCCAGTCTTCTGCATAACTGACTGTCTTGCCAGTGAGAAAAAATGGGGAAGGATACGCTGGCCATGATTGTCTTTCCCAACTTTCCTCAGTCCTTCCCCCTGCCAAGGTGCCCCAGAAAGGACCATTTCTTTAGCCTTTCAGAGCTTTCTGCACCAATCAGCTGGCTATCAGGAGGCTGGAAAGCTTTCCTACCTCCTGCTAGAAGCAAGCCGTTGCATAAAAGGCAGCAGCTTCAGGATAAGAGTCCCAAAACCTTTCTCTTGCTTAATCTCTCTCTCCCTCACACAAAACCACATTTCTTCAATAAACAAAATTAAAAAAAGCTTGTTGATCTCCCTCCAACACATCTCAATTAGGTGCCAAAACTAAACAGTCCACCTCTACTTTCTAACCCTTTTAAAAACCTTGTCTCAGGGCTGAAGAATAGAGGAAAGAAGCAAACAAGGGGAAAAATTTTCCTGCAGCTTTTTCCCTTTAACTGGAGAAAAAAAAATGTTAATCTCCAAAACTAGAGACTTATGCAACAAAATGAAGGATGCTGGGTGTCTGCAAACTTTAGATGTCCATCTGACTGACTGTTAGGACTTAGAAGCTAGACTGTAGACTTCCTCTACAGGCAGTCAGACAAGTTGTTGGGACTCCAAAAATGGCGACCACTTCCAGGAGACATGGGGAGCAGGCCTGAGCACTGTTGGTCCTCTCAGGAGAAGATGAGGGAGAAGAGAGACAGGAATACTACAGTATCCCAGTGGTCTGTTGCAATGGGGGGGTTCCTAATCGGTTTACTACTGGTTCGCTGTGCACACACGTGTGCCAGATGTGCTCTGTGTGGTGGGCGCAATTGAACAAAAATTGGCCAGAAAAAAGGGAAAACAGCTGAGAGCGCCAATTCAAGCTGCCGCCCTGGATCAGCTGGAATAAAAGTAAGTATAACCCAGGGGTGGGTAGGCGGGCGGGCCCTCTTTTAACAAAAACATAGTACTGGTTCGCTCTCTGTTCGAAGGCAGCACTACTGGTTTGGTAGAACTGGACTGAACCAGTAGGAACCCACCTCTGGTCTGTTGTAAGGACAAAGGACCATGGAGACACTGTAGATATCTTAATTTAGAAATATGATTGTAAGTAGTTTGGGGTGTTGGTCGTAGCTTTATACCATCATTAAGTAGCCTGTCATTTCTCAAGGACTACCTGTATTGTAGCAGGAGAAATTGAATGGGATACATCTGAAGGAATGCTTAGTTACTAAAGCTGTTATTTACAGCCCCCGTTTGATTTCTATAACCTGAAGCTCTACCACAAGGTTCTTTCTTAGGTCCAGTACTCTTCAATATCTTCATTAATGACTTAGATGAGTGAATAGAAGGAAATCACATTTACAGACAACACTAAGCTGGTATGAATAGCAAACACTTCAGAAGACAAGCTCAAGATCCAAAAAGATCTTGACAGACTTGAACAAGTTCTTGCAAAATGAAATTTAAAGTGGAGAAAAGCAAGATTTTACACTTAGGTAGGAAAAACCAAAGGTACAAGTACAGATTAGGGGAAACCAAGCTCAAAAACAATAATTGTGAGAGGCACTTTGTAATACTAGTGGATGATTACTTAAACATGAGCTAACAGTGTGTGGCAGCAGCCAAAAAAACCTACCGTATATACTCGAGTATAGGCCGACCCGAATATAAGCCGAGGCACCTAATTTTACCACAAAAAAACTGGAAAAGTTATTGACTCGAGTATAAGCCTAGGGTGGGAAATGCAGCAGCTACCGGTAAATTTCAAAAATAAAAATAGATACCAATAATGTTTTTGAATATTTATTTCAAAGAAAAACAGTAAACTAGCGGTGTATTCAATGAAATACTTCACTCACCTCATGATGCTGATGTCCCGCTGTGATGATGTCCCGTGCAGCCGCGGGAGCGATGTCCCGCCTCCTATGACACACGGCACAGTGATTCCTATCATTGGATCACTGTACCAGAGGAGGTGGGACATCGCTATGTGGCTGCTTGCCATAACAAGGAGGAGGTGGGACATCGTTGCAGAGTGGCAGGAGGGGGAGGAAGGGGAATCGTAAGACAGCCCTGCATTACATTAGAACGTGAGGAGGGGGGATGGTACGGTGCGCGCTGCGCGGCAAACTGACACAGAGGGAGGGGAAACTCACAGGGGCACTGGGCCATTCACGAGTGTCACCCAGCGGCATGGCCCCGCCCCTTTTTCTCCTCCATTTCGGGCAAATTTTTCACTGACTCGAGTATAAGCCGAGGCGGCTTTTTTCAGCCCAAAAAGTGGGCTGAAAAACTAGGCTTATACTCGAGTATATACAGTAATACAATCCTTGTTTGTATAAACAGAGGCATAGAATCAAAATCACTTGAAGCTTTATAAAGCCTTAGTAAGGCCACACCTGGAATACTGCATCCAGTTTTGATCACCACATTACAAAAAAGATGTTGAGACTTTGGAGAAAGTGCAAAGAGCAACTAAGATGATTAAAGGCCTGGAGACTAAAACATATGAAGAACAATTTATTTTCCAAAGCACCAGAGGGCAGGACAAGAAACAATGGATTGCAACTAATTCATGACAAAAGCAACCTTGAATTAAGGAGAAACTTCTTAACAGTGAGGACAATTAACCAATGGACCCGCTTGCTGCCAGAAGTTGTGGGTGCTTCATCACTGAGGTTTTTAAGAAGAGACTGGACAGTCATTTGTCTGAAATGGTATAGGGTCTTCTGCTTGAGCAGAGGGTTGGACTACACGACCTCCAAAGGTACCTTCCAGCTCTATTCTGATTGATTAAACCATATAAAAATGATAAGAGAAACTAGATACATGAATGGGTAAGGACCACACAGTGAATCAGATGAAGTGCAAAGGAGTGCTATTAGACTCATATAGAATGAAAGAAATAGGGGAAGGGCGGTGGAGGGCAGCGGTGGCAGACAGAAAGTAAGGCCTCCAAACATACATTTATGATCCTTTATCACCATAATGCATTTTCTTATCATAACAATGATATTTTCAATCCATATAGAAACATACAAAAATCTTTTAAGGAATAGAAACTTCGCTTGGGGATTTAAACATTACCTAGAAAGTTGCCTACTGAAAGACATGGACTTAGGCAGATACAAGCTTTCCCATCAGTCCTCATCCTATGGCAATTACTTTAAAATCTTTCTATTTAGAAATGTAATTTATTCAATTTTTGTGTTTGCAATAGTCCTTGCCTCAGCAGGTGGCAGCACAGGACTATCACTATTTAGCTTTGGAAGCAGCTGGGATGAGAGATTTTTTTAGGAAACCCCAGACTATAGGCTAGATCCATCATGACAAACCTATAGCACACGTGCCAGAGGTGGCACGCAGAGCCCTCTCTGTGAGTATGTGCGCCGTCACCAGCTGCTCTTCTGGGTTCCAGCGTGCCAGCCTGTCCAGCGCGCATCTGCACCGGCCAGCTGCTCTCTTCTGGGTTCCAGCGTGCACATGCTGGCCCACAAGCATGTGTGCACCAGGACCCAGGAGACTCAGTAGCTGGCCGGTGTGCATGCATGCTGAACCAGCTGTTTGGCACGCATGCGCGCGATGGAACCTGGAAAAGCAGTTGGGCACTGAGTGCATGTGCACCGGCCAGCTACTCTCTTCCGGGTTTTGGCATTGTGACGTGCATTTCAGTTTCAGTACTCAGTGCCAAAAAGGTTAACCATCATTGGGCTAAACCATCCTCTAAAAAACACTTGGGCATTAATAAAAAGCTACTTTTGCACTGCTACCAAGAGAATTACATACAGCCATATCAATAAAGTTACAATACAGGTAGGGACTGGAATCTTGGTCGCTGAACAAAGCAGGCCTTAAACAAGACATGTACATGACTGCTTCCATCAACAACCACAAAGCCAACACTCTGAGTTGTGGTCATTAAGTAATTTCCTGGGTTGTTAAGTGGATGAAGTCCCAGGGAAAGAGCTTGGGTGCTTGAGGTGGGGAGAAGCCCTGAAAGGGTACACTGGGAGCAAATCCTCATTGGGCTGTAGGAATGGAGTTAAAATCTTCAGGAAGGATCCAATGAAGGATTTATGTTGCCTCTGTCCAGTGAAAGTTTGGGTTGGAAATGTCAGGAGTCCTTTTGATTTTGAAGACAGCATCACAAAGTGATGAAAATTCCAGTCCCAGTTTGTCATTGTAATTTGAGGACTACCTGTACTGAGACCAGCTATAATAACAGAATGTTGCATTTCTTATTATGTTATATTTCTTCCTGTTATTTATAGTTCTGTGAATTAAAGAGATGTCAGATTGAGCTGCTTATGAGTATTATGCGCCTGTTGTGGACTTAAAATATTTTTTATCCCTTGTCACCCTAGTAACAATTTTTCTTCAATATCTGTTTCAAATTGACTACATTTCATAGAAAACATCTGAAAGTAGTTTACATGAAAGAGTAATGTTAGCATTTATACTGTGTCATAAGTCAATAAATCATAATTATGGGACTTCCTGGGAGGAGTTGCTGGTGGAGGCAGCAAAAAATCAGCTGCCTCCGAATTCCTGGCTACGTACCTGTTTAGAGGATCTTCCATCTGACGTCTTATCAGGTTTTCCTATCCTTCAGGCAAGAAGGAAAGAAGAAACTGTTTTGCTGGCAAATGCTCTTCGATTTTTGCAGCTTTTGTGCTTGCAAGGAAAGGGGGGCTAGCCCAAGGCAGAACGGCTGTCCGTGCTGGGAACTTCAAACTGCCTTGTGCAGGGACAAAGTAAGTCTCCCCCACTCTGCTCAAAGTTTTGTTTGATTTAATCTTATCACGAGCTGAATCCGTTTACTGCGTGGACAATAATTGTTTATCAACATTTTAGCTTCTTTTCTTTTTCTCCTCCGAAAAATTATTTACTTAGAGGCTTTTAAAATGGCGCCGAGCAGGCTGGTTTCTCCGGTAATAACGAACTTTTTGCTAATCCTCACAAGAATTCAAAACAAAAGAGATTGCTTATCATATGTTTTGGTTTCACAATAGAAGAATTTTACTCCTTCATTAACTTTGCTTATTTGGAAGTTAAATGGTGATGAATCTGCTGAACGGTTTTGATACAATGTTTACTCACTGAAAGTTTTGCCAAGCCTTAAACTTCAAAATAAAAGCCTCTTTACGTAAAGCTGCATATTCAGGCAATAGAGTTCTACTAACTGCAGGCAGATAAATTTTGAAATGGCCTCAAAACCAAATATTAACTTGAAGTCGTCACCCTCTACTTCCAGGGGCACATCTTCAGTGCCTGGCACAAAGCTGCAGCCTCCGCTTCCTACGCCCCCTGCTGGGGATGTGTTAACGAAAGAATTTTTCCTGAGTAATCTAAGCGAGGCTCTTAATGCACAGACAATTAAAATGGAAGATAAGTTTAGAGATAATAGAGAGGAGAGAAAAGAGGAAATAAAAGAAATGAAAGAAGAAATTAAAAGTGAAATAAAAGGACTTAAACGGGAGCTGTATGAGAAATTTGACGCTAAGGTTGATAAAATTAGAGACGACATGCTGAGTCTTGTAACTGTATTAACAGAACATATTTCTGGAATGGAAGATACTCTAGAGGTTCTTAATGATGCCAATGCTAACTTGACATTGAAAACAGAGGTGGTGGAACAAAAAGTGGAAAATGCTGAAAAAGAAATTATTATGATACAGTACCGACAAATGGAGTTCGCATTAAGAGTAAGGGGGCTGCGTGAGGAGAAACAGGAGAACCTGAAACAGATCCTATCAGAAGCTTTTGATCGCCTGATGGGAAGACCAGGGACCAACCAAGACTGGCAAATTGACAAAGCTTACCGCGTTAACTCCTGGCTGGCAAAGCAGAAGCAGCTTCCTCGAGACATCGTTATATATTTTACTACAAGAGAGCTTAGAAATATGGTACTGCAAGTGTCTTATAACACTAAGCTTCAAATTGGCGGTCAAGACCTGGCTGTTTTGAAAGAGATACCACCTCAAATGTTAAGAGCCAGGAGAGACTACGCTTTTTTGGTCGAAGAACTCAGAAATCGTCAGATACAGTATAGATGGGATGCGCCATTTGGCATCATATTTACATTTGATAAGCAAAGGTACCGCCTCAACTCTGTATGGAAAGCCCGAGATTTTTATTATAATATATTGAAGGCCGGACACCCTGCACCATCTGGACCCAGAGAAAGACCACAAGAAGGACAGGATAGACAGCAAACTACACAACCACCAGACAAGATGGAGCATCTCTCTTCTCTAGAAGTGCAAGGTGCTATGGAACTAAGACCTAGCCGCATGACTACTAGACGTATGGAGAAACAAGCTAAAAAGCAACAGCATCAACAATCATCGGCCATCGATCAAGGAACTACAATAACAAATCTGGAAGCAGTGGGAGGAGCTAGACCTAAGGTTAAACAGGCCGTGCAGGAAGCTCTAAAAATGCTTCAACCAACCAAAGATGACAACTAAGATTTTAACATGGAATGTCAACGGACTGAATTCTCCACAAAAGAGGAAGAAAATATTTCATTATCTCAAACAGTTTAAGAACGATGTAATTTGTTTGCAAGAAACTCATATCAAGTCAACTGATCAAAAATATTTGATCAACTCAAAACTTGGTCAACATTTTGCAGCTTCTGCTATGGAAAAGAAGAATGGTATAGTTGTATACTTAAGAAAAGATATGAAAGCTGAATTAATAGAAGCAGATCCCTTCGGAAGATATATTGCTTTAGACTTAATCTTAGAAGGGAAAAAGACATTACTTTTGGGAATTTATGCTCCCAATCAACAGCAAGATAGATTCTATAGAAATCTTCATGCTAAATTAGTACAGTGGGACTATAGTTCCTGTATACTATTGGGTGACTGGAATGGAGTGATAGACACTAAGAGAGATAAGAAGATTTCCCGCCTAAATACCAAGATGCGAGCAAAGTTACCCAAATCTTTCTTTGACATTATGGATGATTTTGAATTGAGAGATATTTGGCGAGAAAGAAATGCAGAGGAATATGACTTCACTTTCTTCTCGGACAGGCATCAATCCCTTTCAAGGATTGATTTTATCCTAACCACTAATGATTTGCTTTCTAGGGTCAAGAAAACAAAGATTGCAGCTAGGGTCCTTTCGGACCATAACCCAGTTTGGATGGAGTTGGGAAGGGTAGTGCAGGCAAGAAGGTCTTGGAGATTGAATGAAAACTTATTTAGATATGAAAAGTATATTAATGATTGTAAAAAATTACTATCTGAATATTTTGTTTTGAATATGAATAAGGGTACATCTATGGAATTTGTATGGGATGCAAGCAAAGCGTATATGAGAGGAGTTTTGATGAATATAAATAAAACACATAGAAATAAGCAAGGGTTAAAACGAACAGAACTGGAAGAGGAAATTAAGAGAAAAGAGCTGGAGTTAACAATGAACCCAGACGATACAAAGGAAGCTATTAACATATTAAAATCTCAATTTGACATGTTGATCTCTGACCAGGTAGCTACTAATTTATTATATGCAAAACACAATACTTTTTGTAATGCAAACAAACCTGGCAGATGGTTAGCTTATCAGATTAGGAAAAAAAGGAAAACTCGAAATATATCTAAACTGATTTACAGAGGGAAGGAGGTGTTTCAACAGGAAGAGATTCAAAAGGCTTTCTGGGAATTTTTTACAGAACTGTATAAAGGGGATAAAATTAATGGTTTAGACATAGACAAATATTTAGACAAAGAGAAAATACCTTCAGTTAGAGAAGAACACAGGCAAAAATTGAATCAACCAATAACCTCGGGGGAAATCCTGCAGGTAATTAAGCAATTAAAGTCAGGGAAAGCACCAGGTACAGATGGCTTGACAGCGGTTTACTATAAAAACTTACAGTTAGAAATGGTAGAACCTCTTAGAGAATTATTTAATATGATTCAAACGGAAGGTAAAGTCCCTCCATCTTGGAAGACAGCGTTTATATCTTTGATACCCAAAGAAGATCAAGATACTACTCAACCCAAAAATTATAGACCTATTTCATTACTGAATGTAGATTATAAAATTTTTACTAAAATATTAGCAAATAGGTTAATGTTGGTCATTCAACAATTGATACATATGGACCAAACAGGTTTTATACAAGGGAGACAGATGAAAAGTAATGTTAGATTAATTATTAATGCATTAGAATATTTGGGAAAGAACAACCAGATCCCTGCTGCGTTTATATTTTTGGATGCTGAGAAGGCCTTTGATCGAGTTAACTGGCAATTTCTGCTGAAGATACTGCAAAAAATGCAGATAGGAGATAATTTTTTACAGTCAATTAAAGCAATATACCAACAGCAAACAGCACAAATTATAGTCAATGGAAATTTAACAGACTCTTTTCAAATTGGAAAAGGTACAAGACAGGGCTGTCCTTTGTCCCCATTATTGTTTATTATAACTTTGGAAGTATTGTTGAATAAAATACGGGGCTTGGATGGTTTAAAAGGGATCAAGATTAGGCAGCAAGAATATAGAGTCCGCGCTTTTGCGGATGATTTGGTCATAATATTGGAACAACCGCAGGAATCCAGTATGGTTTTAATGAATACGATTAATCAATATGGTCAAGTGTCGGGTTTTAAAATAAACTTAGGAAAAACCAAAATATTAGCTATAAATATGAATATTAAACAAAAGGAAGAATTAGGAGTGATGCTAGGATGTGAGGTAGTTAAAAAAGTCAAATATCTTGGAGTTAACATTTTAACTTCAAATGGGAAATTATATAAGCATAATTATGAACCACTTTGGCATAGCATACAGACAGAGATGAAAAAATGGGAGAAATTGCACTTATCTTTGCTGGGTAGGATAGCGGCAGTGAAAATGAACATTTTACCAAAATTTTTATTTCTTTTCCAAATGTTACCTATACTTAAAAAAGATGCAAACCTTTTAGAATGGCAGAAGGGTATCAACAAATTTGTGTGGGCAGGAAAGAAGCCGAGGGTAAAGATGAAAATAATGCAAGATGTACGTGAGAGAGGAGGATTGAAACTACCTAATTTAAAACTATATTATGATGCAGTGGCATTATCTGTAATTAGTGATTGGACTCATTTAACCAATGATAGAATATTGAATATTGAGGGACACGATCTGGTATTTGGTTGGCATGCTTACCTGTTATTCAACAAAAAATTGGATAAGAATTTTAAAAGTCATATTTTAAGAAATGCTTTATTGCGGGTTTGGAAGAAATACCAATATAAATTAAATGACAAGATACCCATGTGGGCAATTCCTAGACACGCAATTGAAAATATGAATACAGCACAAAAACAGGACAGAATTACTTACAGACAGCTTCTTACCTCGGAAAGGGGGGTATTACAATTAAAATCTTTAGAGGTATTAAAAGAGGAGAAGGTAGTTCAAACATGGTTTCAGTATGGGCAATTACAGGCTAGGTGGAAAATAGATCAAAAAATTGGTTTTATCCAAGTTGAGGATAATCTGTTTAAACAAATAAGAGATCAAAGCTTAATGCATATAAAGAGGATATATAATGTATTAATACAGATGGATTCGGAAACAGAATTAGTTAAAGATTGTATGATAAAATGGGCTCAAAATATTGAGAAACCAATAATGTTGGATACATAGGAAAGAATCTGGGTAAGAAATGTGAAATTTACACAAGCTCAAAATCTGAGAGAAAATTTTTACAAGATGTTCTATAGATGGCATTTAGATCCTAAAAAGTTGGCTTCTATGTATCCGAATGTACAGCCTAAATGTTGGAGGTGTGGTTCTCTCGATGCTACATATTATCATATATGGTGGACCTGCCAAAAGGTTAAGGTATTTTGGATAAAAATATGGTGGGTCATGCAAAATGTTTTTAAAAGAAGGATAAAGTTTATTCCTCAGTTATTTTTACTAGGTATATGTACTGACTTTACAGTGGTAGAGACCAATTTGATTCTGCACCTGATAACTGCAGCAAGACTGTTGGTGGCGCAATATTTGGAAGAAGGAAGACTTGCCTACAATCCAAGAATGGACATTGAAAGTAACAAACTTAGCCGAGATGGCTAAAATATCGGCATATCTCAAAGATCATTCAAATGAGATATATAAACGAGACTGGAAAAAATGGATTGACTATATACAAAATAAATACGGGACTAAGAAATTCCAGTTAGCCTATGCTTAAGATCAGAAATGATTTAAACTGTTAAAAGTCAGTTCAGTAAGAAGAAGCTAAGGTCAATCTAGAATGTCATTAATTTCTTTATTTCTTTTTTCTCAATAGATTTTAGACTGTGTTAGTTAAAAATCCATACCGTGTATGGGTTCTGGGAAGTCGGGGGGGGGGGAAGGAGGAGGGGGGGGTGGGGGGGTGGAGGGAGGGAGGGGCACACACAACAAAAAAAAATTGTACTTCAATGTCTTAATGATTGACAAATGATGACATATTTGTGTTTTTTTTTTAAAGAAAAATAAAAAAGTTCTGTTTAAAAAAAAAAAATCATAATTATGATTTGTTTGAGCAAACAAGACCATCCAAGTTCACACAATACTGAACCTTAATACACTGAATTGTCAGTGTAAGGAAACAAATTTTAAAAATGATTAAATAATCAAACTAATGTTAAGTTTAATGGGTGGTAATTTGAGCCACGATGTCCCAGCTCTAACAATTATAATAACAGAAAATTCATAGTATAGTAGTACAATTTAATTAGCTATAAACTTCATGTTTTGATGTCCATTAACTGGGCAAAACAGTACATCATAGGGCCGTGATGGCTAAACCTATGGCACATGGAGCCATTTGTTAGGGCAGGCAAGGCATTGCCCTATGAGCTCCAGCGTGGATGCGTGCACTGGCCAGTTGACTTTGGCCTTCATTTTTGGCTGTTTTTCGCCCTGCAGAGGCTTTCATGAAGCCTCTGGAAGGCAAGAAACAACCCAAAGCGCAAACTGCAAGTTTGGGAACATACTTTCAGTTTGCGCATTGGGCTGCTTTTCACCCTCTGGAGGCGGCCTACAGGCAACCTGGAAGTCCGTTTCCGAACTTCAGGGTTTCGTGTTGGGCTGTTTTTCGCCTTCAGGCGGCTTCCTGGGACCCCTGGGTCTCCATGTCTGATAGCCCTGGTTCTGGCTCATCCTCCTCTTCCAAGAAAAAAACCAATGGGGCCATCAAAATGTGAAGAAATGTACCTTTCCTGACCCACATCCCTGGCTCACTGTGCATCCCCCACACCATTCCCTCACAGACTATTCCTGAATTTCACAGCATCGCTTTCCGAATTCATGCTACCCATGATTGGCTCATTTCTCACACAACTTTGAGATCCCCTTCTTGACCCATACCATCACCCTCTTGTTACACCCCAATGATTCTCATGGACCCTGTGTCATTGCACCATTGCATCATTTCTAGCATCTGCATGCCCTGCCTGACCCATGTGGTATCTTTGGTGCACACCACTACCATTCTCAACTCATGTAGCACCTTTTGTGCATTCCCTCACATGCACTCCTGATATGTACTCCTGCACATGAAGATGGCAAGAAGGTTGGAAATTGCTCTCAGTGCTACTGCTTTTTTGCCTGCCTGTGGTCATTCTGTTTCTCTATTTAGGTAAGGAAATATCTCTGAAATGATGTTCCAACAAGGCATTGATTGCCTAGTACAAATTAAATCCTAGGAAGCATAGGAGGTGATAACTAGAAACAACTGGTTGATCTCAATAGAAGCTAAGCTTGTGTTGATCTAATTAATAGCTGGATTGCCTTCCAATCCAAACACAAATTATTTTTCTCTATTTTTCTCTTTTCCTTGCAAGCCTGTTCAAATGTAATAAATCTCATAAAGCTCCAGTTGAAATATTTTACCTAATGTAATATGCAATTTTACCACCTGTAAAGTACTTCGGGCTATTGCACATAAGGATATTTTTATACTAAGGAAATAAGGTATGTGAAATAGGCATCTATATAAACTGAACAAATAGAAATACTGTATTATGCCCTGGATTTTTCGCCACAAACCCTTTCTCTCCTAAAACTTCCTCATATTATATATTAGCAAACATTTTTATGAATTTGTAAATTTTTGTTTGCTTTCTCAACAGTTTTTTGAACTGCATATTCATGAATTCAGATCTTCTGAAAGCTGGTCATAATGGACAGTTACTCTGTTTATCTAGAATAATGCAGATTGGTTTTATATAGAGTCTAAATACAGCTAAGCGTTGTACTATAAAAGTTCACACAATTGTTAAACATGCACATTTCCTTGGCCTGTGGTTCCACAGAGTGAGATTCTGCCAACACAAATTTAGTAAGACTTTTGCAATCAAAATACTCATTGTTTCAGGATTTCACAAGCTCTTTAGTGTTGAAAAGCTGTGATTTGTGGCCTTTTTGAAGACTGCTCTTGCTTTATATTCTTTATATCAACAGAAATTATCCCCAGGAGAGCTGGAATTGAACCTCTCATGTATCACAATCAATGTTCAACACAGTTGGTGAGGATGTTATTTTTTTCAGTGAACTACTTGTTAACTAATTTCATGGCACACTGCCCCAAAAGCAGATAGTTCACTGCTAAACAATTAGTGTTAGCAAACAGTATTGTACTGAATGCTTACTTAAACACAATCTAGCTGTATTCTTTTTCTTGGAACTGAAGCTATGGTTATTGGGGGGGGGATCCAAAAGCTTTTCAGTAGCATCATCAAACAGCGTCTTTTAGAAAGCTCATGTTTAATGGGGGAAGAAGTTAGCAGTTAGGCATAAATTAGGCAAAGCAGAAGGCTATGCTGCTTTGATTTCCACTATTTGTTTCCTCAGCATTGTATTTTGCATAATGAAGACAGCACAAAAGATCACCCCAAATCACAATACCTGTAATATCTATGAAGTCCAAACCAAAATGTTTGGTTTTTATGAAAAACAGATGTAATTGTTTCCTTCAGAATATTACCTTTTTTTATGCCGTTAGTTCCATGAAAGTGTTGTGACACTTTTCAAATGATAAATGATCCAATTACTTTTAATGGCCAAATTATCACAGTACAAAAGAGGATAAAAAGCACAATGACCTAGAATATTTAACACTATATGTAATTTTCTCTAGAAATTGATCTACATGCTATTTTGGGATTGAAAATTCATGAAGTTCTACTTACACCTCATTTATACTATTCTTCAGGAAAAGAAAACACCAGTAACAAATATGGTAATAGATGAATTTACAAGCAAAACATTAAGAGCACAGGCTACTGCTTATTTGGGGGCAATTGAAAGATATTGTTTTAAAGCGATTCAGTGGAGATTCAGCATGTTTTACATGCAGATTTCAGGTTAGGTCACTTGTTCTTCGAATTAAAAAAAAATCATTCCTGGTAAAAGGAATGAATGTACACTTGTTATAAACTTGACACATTTAAAAATAAAGCAAGAAACAAACACCCTTGGATGAGCAAGTTAGTCAACACTTTCTGGAGAGACTCATACCCTGCATTAGTACAAAGTAAGATATTAATATTTGATTTTTTTTAATAGTCTGCATATACAGATTGAGCTTTTTCCTCTAAGTTCATATTTAAGATGTGTGATATGAAAATGTATTTAACACTGTCCTCCAAGCTGTTTGTTGCTGAAGAAGAGGTTTTCATAAAACACACTCTAGGAGCAGTACCTACACAAGCAATATTCATATCAACAAAATAAGAATGTACATGTATAACTAATATAAAAGAATAATTTATTATATGCACTTATCTCTTTCCTTTAATTTTTTTAAATTTAGGAGTAAATTGCATTAACACATTGTACAACTTCTCATGTAAGTACAGACTTTGGAATCTGCAGGTTGTTAGTACCTACTATCAAAGATTTTAATTTTAAAAAATGTTAAGTTTGTGGAGCACATTATTGTCATTACTGTATATCATTATTGTAAGTTTAAATATGAATTCAATCTGTTTAAAATTATTTTAAGTCTAGGAGCATTCTTTGTTTAATAATTCTGCCTTATACTAATTAATGTGGGAGCACATCTATACTTTTTTATTGCCCTAAGTAGTGTTTGGTGAAAAGGAATTTGTTACTCCTATTTCAGGAATAACTGACTAAATGTAACATGCCTCACAAAATATTGTTGAAGGGTTCTGGTTTACATACAACAGTGTCAAAGTGCTGCACTTAACCTTCTGGATTTTTATTAACATGTCTTTTTATATGTACATAATTTAGACACAAATTGCTTTAGTATTTGGCTAACATCCCTGTCTTAGAAGGTTCTCAGTGTGAAACACTTACTGTATTTATTACAGTTTTGACATCAGATTGATTTAAATCAAGGCAATATGTAAATTTAATTACTTCTTAAAAAGAACTACCAAAGACTCAACTGGAAATAAACAAATTGTGCTACGGGTGATCTCAGGTTATGACAGCGATTTCGGACTATAAAAGTATGACATCATGTGACTACACCGGTTAGCAATGACAATTCCTTTGTCTTAACCAAACCCCATCAGTCATTAGGCCAGGACCCAACCTGATCCAAGTCATTCCAGCTGGCTCCCTCCCAACCCAAGCCTCATCCGTAAGGTAAGGGACTGCCTCCTCTTCAGCTTCCCCACCCAGTTACCTGTCCCATCTCTGCCCTTTTGACTCCCTCACACAATGGAAGTAGCAGTGACACTTGTGCTAAAGTAGAAGCCTGATTCCTCAGCAGTCTCAGCCAATCACCCCGGTGCCGCTACTTTAACCCCAGTGCTGCTCGAGACAAGCATTACTGTGCAGGGCAATCAAAAGAAGAGAGATGGGGAAGATAGGTGGGCAATTTTAAGAATGGGTTATAAAAGCCCAAATTTTGATCACATGACGGTAGGGTTGCTCCAACAACTGGGCATAAGCACCATTTATTGAACATCACACTATTATATATAGTTGAATGGTCACTAAGCAAGGACTACCTGTATTTATACTATTGTACTGCAAACCTCTGTCTGAAAACATTCCAGAGAGAGCTAATTCTGGAATTATTAGATTTACCCTTGGAACATCTTCTCTTTTGAAATCCAACAGATTATCTGCTCTCCTAGCCTCCCAAAGAGCATTGAAAAACTGGCTTTTTCGCGAAGCACTGGGATAGGTGAGATGGGTAAGAAGATTTTATGAAGGATTTTATGTTGGAAGCTTATTGTTGGTGACTTTTTATGTTTATGGTTTTAATATATTTATGTATTATGTTGTTTTATTATTGATATTGTTTTAATTGATCATTGGGAAGCACCCAATTTTGATAGAAGACGGATGGCTATATAAAAGTTTTAAATTAAGATCAATGCTGAAAGCAACCCTAAGATTGATGGAACACCAATCAGTGTATACAATAGACCATTAGAAATTAAATGTGTTAATTTTGTTGGTTGCATATATTTCAGTCAAAGTTTTGCCATTATAATTTTAAAAAACAGACTACTGTAAACAAAAACAGTTGATATTTAAGTCACAAAGGCCAGCTAAAGAAGCGCAGAAAATGTAGGCATGCACTACTGAGTCTTAATTCAAAAAAGCACAAGTGAGATTTTATCCAACTACAATACCAGAACAAATCATCAAATTTGCCAAGTTTTGGTATAACTGGTACCAAAATTATAAACACTATCTTTTACCTTTACCAGCAATCAAAAATATTAATACTAAGGATCTTTTGGTTTGGAAAAAGATTTTTAAAATGCACATCTTTTTTTCAGGACTCAAAAAAGCAGGATTAAGTAAACAAAGAAATAGACACTGACATTGGCTATTAGTTTCACATAATTTATTTCTGAAACTTAAACATCTATATGTATTGTTTTTTAGAAATAAGTTCCAGTGAACTCAAGATAATAGCACTGGACTACAAGTGTTCAAGGCAGCACACAAATGCACCACCTGCTGGACTACAAGTTCCCGGTATGGTAAGAGTACATGCAATAGGTTGACTGTTTAAATGAGATACAATGCAAAGCCCTCTGGGTAAAGATTTTTTTTCTGCCTACATTTTAATTTTTGCTGTGTGTTGAGTTAAGGAGGCTCAGGTTGAAGTCCATCTTTAACCATAAAAAATCAAGTGATGATTGATTTTGGGCTGTGAGTCACTAACTCACAACCAAACCTAACTACACGATTTGGAAGAAGATAATAGGGGAGAAAATATTACATTTATAACAGATGAAAAACAAATTGCTAAAGACAGAAGTATTCCATTATATTTCCAGCCCATTCACACGGATCAAAAATAGTTTTCAAAGGATACTAATTATAAACTGCCTGTATCTTTCTATAGGAAGATATTCAGAGATATTAAAAAAGAGAAAATATTTTATGAATCTCTGTATGTGATTGTTTCAGATAGAAACACCTGTCAGAAGATCCTGTGTTAAAGCATCTCGGTTATTTCCACAGTCTGATTTAAGAGGCATCTTACACCGGCCCTTCAAATTATAATATTACTTAGGGCTTTTTCACAGCCTTTTCCACCTTCCGGACATATTAGTAGGTTGCTAAGGGCAAAGTCCCGCTTCATCTAACATCAGCAAAAGCATTTATGCAGGCAATGTCCGGCTGCCTCAAGCAACACCACCCGCCCGCTGCCACTGCTGGGCGGCCACCTGCCCACCACCTCCCCATGGCAAAGGAAGCGCCCAGCTCGTAGTAGAGCCCTTCCAAAGCCGTCACTGTCCTTTCGCAGGCCTTGCCAACGCCACAGGCCGCAGCCTGGGCAACAGAACGAACACCAGCCGCCGCCGCCACCGCCCCCTCTCGGCCGGACCCACATCGAAAGGGAGCTTCGGCCCGACACCCAGGCAGCCGGCTGGAGAGGGCTGTCGGCCGGTGCTCGGAGCCGCACTCCACCTTTCCCCCCCGCAGGCAAACACCCCTTCCCTTTCGCGGTAGCCACTTACCCGAATCCTTTCTCCCGGGCTGGGCTCTTCGGCCCGGGGGGAAAGCGAAGACCAGAGCAGGAGCAGCCCCAGGAAGGAACCGACCAGGAGGACGGCGCGCAAGAGGAAGCCCAGCTTCAGCCGCATCTTCAGTGGCGGCGATACCGGCTTCCCCAGCCGCCGCCGCCACTGGGATACCACTGTCGCCCCCCTCCCGACGACTGCTGCTCTTCACTTGCGCGCAGAGCTTTGCGTGTTTCCCTTTCCCTCCTCCTTTTGCTGCTGCTGCCGCCGCCTCTCTTTCCCCTCACAGACAGGCGCTTGGCGCCGAGCCCCGCTTTGCTCTTGCTCGCCTCCCCTGCAGCTTCGCTTTTCCTCCTCCTCTCCTCCTCTTTTCCTCCTCTCTCGGCCTTCCTCCTTTTTCTCCAATTGTTACCGCCTCTCCTTCCCAGCCTCTTGCAGCGCGCCAGCTCCCACTCTGTAAAATCACAAACTTTTTTCCCCTCTCTCCCCTTTCCTAATACAGTGTGCCTGTGCCCCCCCGTCCCCCCCCGGTTCTCTTTGAATATTATTCTTGTTCCTTCTGCTTTCCTTGCTGATCTTTCAGGCCAGTTTGTTAATCTAAGCAGGAAGTCACCTCCAGAGCAAAGACTCCACGTGGCTCATTTACAGCCGCGGGCTTGATTTGGATTGGCACTAGAAAACTCGAGGTTCCCTCCTGCCCCTTTTTCCCTTTGACGCGTCGCTTTAAGGAGGTGGATTTGCAACTGTAAACCTGAAAAAAGTTGGGTAAATACCGGACTCCTTCTCCCAGCTCTGGTGAGATGGGAAGAAGGATTAGCACGCTTGCCAAGTCTTTCACAACTGGCCTCTTTCTTTGGACTTACACGAAAGAAACGAAAAAATTCGATTAAAAAAGAAACGGTGCGCCCGAGAACTACATCATTAAAAAGATTCTTAATGTTCGTGGTTCTCAAGCATTGCTACACAGGCTAAAAATAATGTCCTAGGAGGTTATTTGGGGAAAGGATGAGGGGAGGAAAGTGAATGTTAGGGAAAGAAAGGAACAACTAATCGGCTCACCGTGATTCTTAGCGGCTCAAGTGCTCTCTGCCTCAAGAAACGAAATGCCAAGTGTGGAATTATTCAAATAAATAAGCCCCAAAGGATTATCTAGAAAGAATTGTCCTAGTTGTCCACTCGTGGTCAGATTCTGCTCTGGTAATTTAGGATTCTAGGTAGCCTTTCAAGCCTGCAAAAGGAGAGGGGTGGACCTCGAGTTCTTTAGTGTCAAGTAAATAGTTGTATTGATGTTTTACTGGGGAGAAGCGAGGACTGCAATTGAAAGAGTTGTTTGAGCTTCGGCATTTTAAATATCACTTAGACCCACTGACTTTTTTTAGAATAAAAGTGAAACCTGGAGCTAAAAAGTACCAAGACTTCTGAAAAATTAGTTCCCCCTTCTTGTTCCCCCATTTTGGGGGGCTGTTGAGGGACTTTGATATGTTTTTTTGGGCAAGCCACTGAAAATGGTTTTTCTGTCTTTTTGTTATATTATTCATTGACTTGCCTTTTATTTTAGAAATATCTTATGGATGTTTCTGTAGTAATCTATTTAATAGTTCATAAGTGTCAAGGCATAGCCATCCCATAAGAAGAACAGAGAGCCTTGAAAACTTTACATTTGTTTTTTTTTCTTTTAAAAAATGAAAAAAGCTGTTACACTATAAAGCAAAGATGATCTACCAGACCCTCTTTATTTACACATCCCAATTAAATATTAAAGAACTTTCTTAGCAGTTAAAAAAAGTAACAGGCAATCACCTAACAAGTTACTTCCAAGCAAATATTTATTTGTTCATTCAATTTACAGTTATCCATTTCTAATACATGGTTCTGGAGAGCCAGCAATGCTTACATACAAGATAAAAACACATAATAATAATATAGTCAACAAACGAGAGAAAAACCAACAGCAATTAACACAATCATGATAAGAGTTCAATCATACACTTGAGTCCCAGGCTTGGTAACAAGAGCATGTTTTCAAGATCTTATGACATGCCTCAAGATTGCAGCTAATTTAATCTAGGGGATAATATTCCAGACAGAGCCTCTTCTTGGGTCCCACCAAATAACACACTGCAATGCACAAGATCTAGAGCATGCCTTTTCTGCAAGATCTAATGGACAAGCTGCAAAAATGCAATGTACTTAATAATAAAAATCTCATATTGACACAATGTTTATTCTACCTCTAAAATAAGGTGTAAAAAACAATATGTATCATAAGTTAAAATTATTTGAATATTATCAACAGGTTCAATGTAACATCCACAGACCAAAATGTTATTTTGCTTTTACAGTAGTATTTGAGTGATAACCATTCTTTTAAAGTTACAACAGCACTAAAAAATTTCTTATAATTTTTCACAGAACCATTGCAGCATCCCTGCAGCCACATGATCAAAATTTAGACGCTTGGCAACTGGCATATACAGTGGGGCAAAAAACTATTTAGTCAGCCACCAATTGTGCAAGTTCTCCCACTTAAAAAGATGAGAGAGGCCTATAATAGACATCATAGGTAGACCTCAACTATGAGAGACAGAATGAGAAAACAAATCCAAACAATCACAGGAGCAGTTGTTTTGTTATATACCGGTATGTGTTTTTATTTAAAAGTTAAAACTTAAAGTTGCATTACAAATTAATGGATTGATAAACTCATATATCTTATTGTTAGTTTTGTGCTGTTACTAACCGAGGTTTGTAATATAGATTCTGCTGTGAAGGTAGAAGGTCATAAAATGGACAGATTAATTTACTGAAGTCATTTTGGATACTTTAATTTCTGTAAATGCTTTTGCTTTGGAAATACACAGTTCCACCGCAACAAAACCGACATAAAATGCATTGCTTCCACAATGATTACATTGTGTTAGAGAGATACTAAGCTAAATATCTTACTTCTCTGATACATTGGCTACCTATTTGAAGGAGCAACTGCAGTATTATTTCTCAATATTTAAAAAATTGAATTGGTCTCTTCTCCCTGTCTTCCAAGGTCATTCCCACATCCTTTTACAGGTATACATGTATGAATATAAGAACTGTGCAATTAGAACAAAATAGGGAAACTTGAATGAAAGCCATTAACCCAATTCAAACAATGAATCAGCATGACTTAAGTACACCCTTTTAAAACACATTGCATGAAGAAGTCTTGTTAACTGAGGTCACATCAGATTTTCATCATGGGTGTCCTTGCATTTACTCATGTCACTTTAGTGTTTGCTATGGTTGTTTATCTTTTAACAGAAAATTGAGACACAAAACATCATAGAAACCATGAGACAGAAATTTGATGCTAGACAAGATTGGTACAAAAACTGGTTGACTATCAAGTTGGACTGGTTTATGTAGACTTAAAGAAGATTTAATGCAGGAAAAAATGTCTTATGTTTCTTTTGTCCTTGCTATTATAAAAACAGTTGCTTAAATCATAAATTCTATGCTAAAATGTTTTGAGTTTTTGTTGGCATAGTTGGGTTGTCATTTCCAGTTGATATTAAAATTGATAGCCACAGAAATCTGGTGATCCATTGTGAATCAACAGTTATGGAGAGTATATATGAGTCTTACTCAAAAGATGTTATGAAAAGGAAATTGTAATTGTCTCTGTGTGTTTATGTTTTAAATAATTTAAAATATGGGTCATGACTATTTAACTTTGCTGGAAGTTTATTTACATCTGTGCATCTTGCTACATGTAATATTTGAATTTGGAAATGAAACTATAGAGCTGATTTATCCTTTTCAATCTTAAGATAACTGCTTCAAGGTAATGCTTCACTAATTTAATACATGTAGGTTAGGTTTGGAACACAGTCATTCTTCTTACCCTAAGTTATCATTTTCATTAGGAAGTGACTTTCCAATTCGTGATTTCATGCAAGTTAATTATTTTCTGCAGTTAATTAGTTCATTCTTTAGAAGTCATTTTACTTAAGTCACTTGTTCTATGTATTTTTTATTTTAAGTTATTTATTTTATTTTAAGTTATTTATTTTTTATTTTAAGATATTTATCAAATCGTATATAATAATATTAATATTTGTAAAATTACAAGTCATGGCACTGTTTGATAATATTATGCAAATGCAATTGTCAGCAATATAACAAGTGCCAGGATGAGAACACATTTATTGCGTGCAGAATTCTGGCATTTCCTACTATGGAGAACTGCTGTCACTGTTAACAATACTGGGTTAGATCAGATATGCAAAAACCACCACATACTTGTGGTGCTTTTGAAAATCTCTTAGATCCTTACTATCACCTTAATTTTAAATATTAGAGCAAAACTTTGTGAGTTTTTAAAGAGTAAAATAAAGTTTTGCATAAATGTAAGATGCCCATTTCATCCTTTAATACCACTCCTCTTCCCTGAATCCAGTGTGGTGTACCGCGTGGAAGAGGTATGTTCCTGAGAAGGATAATTGAAGAACGTCAGGAGTGTATGCCAAGAGTATGTATTCACAGCAGGGATACCTAAAAGGACAACCAAGAATGATAGAATAAATCAATCCAGAGTTCTGAAGACACACATTACCAGGTTCAAATTAACCTACTTTGGACATACTATGCAAAGACCTTGTTCTCAAGAAGACTTTAATGCCGAGAAAGATGGAAGGAAAAAATGTGGATAACTAACAGCAAGATTGATAGTTACAGCAACAATGAGTCTACATTGGAAGACCTAAACGGTTAGTGGCAGATCACCATGGAGAAAATCTGTCTTGTGTCATTACTAAAGTTGATAACAACTTGATGGCATTTAATCAATAAATCAATCCCTCTCTTAAAATTCACAGGGTCTCCATCATTCTCCGTATCATGCTTCCATCTACTTTTGAAGTACAGTATGTCCTTTTACATCCTGTGCAAAGCCTCTTGCATCCTCAAACCATCAGAAATTGGACTAGGTGGACAATAGTTTGATTGTGTAAAACAAAACCTCTATATTCCCAGAACATTGTTTGTTGATATAAATAACATTATCTGGCTCAGAATGAAGCATCTTATACTGATGATGTAAATAGCAAAAATGTTCAGAGCAGAATAGAAAAATTCTGAAGCCAATATTTTTTTCTTTTCTCTTGATTTTTTTGCCCAAAACTATTTAGCAAATAGCATATTTCAGTAGTAGCATAACTCTGAATTTAATTTGTTTTAACATAACACAAGTGAGCAATTGCCAACTGTTAAATCTGTTTTTCTTTGCTGCTGATTTTGCTATTCTTTCTCTCTTGTATCACCCACCTTTCATTATTTATTATTATTTCTCTTCCTTTGACATAGGCATTTGACTAATTTCAACATGCTGAGGAATGAAAAAAATGTTTGGTTTTAATTTTAGCTTCTTTATTCTAATGATGGCATCTTTTGTTAAGATAATATAATTTGCACTTCAATGTTGCCTTCTATTTAGAGAGCTGAAATAGGTTCTGTAAGTCTTAATAAATTCAATCTCAACAGTGGAGAATAAAATGCTATTAGCTTCATTTTACATAGAAGAAAAAAACTGACACACAAAGAGTTCTCCTAGTAGAGCACGTGTTTGATTATCAGAAGGTGAAAATAATAAATTACATGATACATAATCATTTTCTGCACTTAGGTCTACACTAGCTCTAGCAATCTATTAAGCTATAGACTTTTAGGGGGATTCTGTCTTTTACGAGTTTCCATAGTAAGAAGTAGTACTATTTAGCATATTTCATTCACACGTATTATGTTTATGCTATATAAATGACAGATTCTTATTTTTTGTTGGTACTGTCATTTATCTTGGGCCAAATCTTTTCCTCCTGCAGATCACATTTTTACTGAGCAAAAGGGTATTTGCTCAGATAGATACTCTTCAAGGGAACACCTGTTTTGTCTTTAAAAGCTATGCAACATACTTGTTAAAGAAAATAGATCAGGGGTGTCAAACTCGCTGTGTCATAGTGATGTCACGTGACCTATAATGACTTTCCCCCCCCTTTGCTAAATTGGGCGTGGCTATCACATGATGCATCTGCCCTGCAGGCCGCGAGTTTGACAGTCCTGAAATAGATAGTCACATTGATGACAAAATGTGCCAGGGGTATCATGACAGAAACTCCATCCTTTTATACTTGAATTGCAACAGGGTACATATGTTGGGGTAGAGTTTGCATTGTGAAATTGTCATGTATGTCGTCTTTTTGATGGAAAGGAAGCTATAACAGCATCTGTCCTTGCTTTTATATCACTTCTTCCCTTTATTGTTAGCATTGCTGCTAAAGGATAATCTGCTTTCAACTAGATTTGCCATTGGCAGCTTTAATTTAGTGGTACCACTAATTTTAGTTATTGGTATGACTGAACCATGGAACATGCTTACTCAGGTTTTGAATTTTTCAAATGACACCTCTGATCTGCTTGCTCTAAGAACATTAATTTGTACTCTATTAAAATGTCATATTTTGGGATGAGTCAGTAACACACACACCTGTTTTCCTGTCATCCAAGTAATTTTTCATTAAGCTTGCACTTAGACAGAACATTGAGTTCGGGTGTTGCCATCAAACATACAATACATTATATTATGGTCCTATGTAGTAAAATTTACCAGCATAATCTTATACTGACAATGCTTTATACTGGCATTTGTATCCTAAATAACCTTGAAAAAGAGTTTTATTGATTTTTATAGGGTATAAGTATGGCTTGTGCTACAGCTGCAGGGTAATTTTTGCTTTTTCTAAGGAACTGACTGATCAGCCAATGGTATTTCTTCAAATTAAAGTTCTTCATGCTTAAATTTCTGGTACTGACTGGCACTTATTCATAAATCCAATTTACGTGGAAATGAAGAATGTAGCTATGCTTGTAGGCAGACATTTTTAACATTAGAATATATTTACTTTCAAATAGACAAAATACCTTTATTTGTTCTTTTAGTTAGTGTACTTTGTACTGTGAGTTTCATATTTATTGTGAAGAGATATTGTAAACTGTTGTTAAGAGATACATACAATATACTGTGAAGTATTATCCTATGAATATGACTCACATAAACAAGAGATCAAGACCTTTTATTCCATTAAATAGCATTTGATAGAGGGTATTCTCTCTTTTGGAAGACTGCTAGTCACATGGGTAGTCTTTAGGTTAGAGTTATGCACACTTCAGTATAAACAGATGCAAAAGAATGGTAGACTTTATTTTCACTAAGGTAATGTTGTTTAGCATGCATTTGTCCTATAAGAAATGTTACAACTGTTCATTTTTTAAATTAATATTTAGGAAAATATTTAAACTAATCTTTTTAGGAATACTTTGATAAAAGAGAACATCCAACAAGAGTCATAATTCTAATGGATTCCCATGCAAATAACATGATTAAACATCCCCCTTTTACCTGGCTGTCCCATAGTCACTTTATTTCCTCCAATCCACTAGGTTCTGCATTTGAATCTTCCCAGTTCTTTTCTGATACTCTGACCTCACTGTCATGTCCTTTCTGGAAGGGTGTTATCCTTGGAGTTAAGTCAGCAAGGTTTGGGAGCCTTCACATAGTATTTGAATTCATTCTTTTTTGTGTGTGAAAAGAAACTCTTCCTTTTGTTAGTCACTATCAGCAGGTAAATATTTGAAGTGTGTGTGTGTGTGTGTTTGTTTGTGTGTATGCTGGTCTTGTTGTATTCGTGTCTTTTCCCGTGTAAGATTGAGATTGTCTTGGCAAAGTTTTGGCGAGGTCTCACTCACCATCTTCAGGCTGGTGTTTTGGGCTTAAAGCGTGACCGGAGCTGCCGTCCCTCTACAAACCTTGGTGGGGTGTGTGTGGAGTGCTGGCTCCATTTCAGCAAGTGGATTGATTGGATGTGTGGCTGTATCATGATTGGTAGATTGGTGCTGATTGGTGCTGGCTGTTGGTCTGTTGTTGTTTTCTGTTGTAACATCCTGGGTGGTGGGTGGGGCTCGTTTGTTGACTAGGGCTGGTTTCCAGACGTCTGGTAGGCTGGAGGTATCATCACGTTTATTCATGTTGTGGGGGTGTTTCTCTATTTCAATACAAATACAAATACATACAGTGCATATACATATACATACATACATACATACATACATACATACATACATACATACATCTTCAAATGAAGCATGACTTCACCATACACTTATGGTACTTTTTAAGTTTAGCGATGCCTCATAGATTCATTCAGCCTCATTCAGTTGAAAGTATTCAAGGAACTGACATTTTAGATGACATATGATATTTGAACTTAAATTTAATAGCTTCTCCCATTTCAATTTATCACAAGACCCAGGTACTGGATTCTGTTTCTTTTAATCATTTATATATTTTGAGTTGAAGCTAGACCTGAATCTGACACTTTTCCCTTGTCAGGGATAAAATAAGTATTGCGTTTTTAAAATAAGCAAGCCTTCCTTGTCCACATGCAGTATGCAGATAAGCAGGCAGATTATTCTAGCTGCCCAGGAAGCAAACACAAGGAAGTATTCTGCTTTCAGTGCTACATCAGTTGCAGATGTCAAGCTTTTTGTTCATCACTACGAAAAGGGCAATTCTCACTGACATGTCTTGATTATATAACCTGACTGCCTACTTAAACCAAATTCAGTGACTGCTCAGAAATGATGGTGCTTGCGTAGTTGAGATATTTCTTCCACATTATAATTCCAGAAGAAATAGGGCTGAATAGTGATATGGGTGCTGACTGAAATTGCTATTATATTTAAGTTTGCAAGCATATGCATATTTATCAAAATGAATGTCTCAGGCAACATTTATTTATTTATTTATTTATTTATTTTTTCCTTATGAAACATAAGACAATTTTCTTCTGAATAAGCATGTATAAGATTTAATATCAGGCCTCATTCTTATGCATAATGCATATTTCTCTACAAATAATTAGACAAACAGCAACCTATACTTTTCTGAATAAAAAATTAAAAGGAAAGCAGTTGTCTGTTGACTGCAAGAATGTCATCTGTAAACCTAGTTCTGTTAAGTCCTGGAAATGTGCAGATGTAGGCAGTTTCTTTCTGACAGCATGATTACTTACAGTTGATCAAGCATATCTATAGCAGTCATTGGGAACATGTTAGGCTGAAGGCCTGTTCCGTGTGGGCCTATACAATTTTTAAATGGGAAGAAATTAGAAGTCACCATCATGAATGGGTCATTTGGTGATGGAGTTCTTTATTAGCACTTTGGCTGATGTCCAGATGGGATACTTGAGAGCAGATTCTGTTTTGAATATATTTCAAAGCACAGATTAACAATTTGTGACAGCTATTGATTTGCCTTCACTATCAATTATGCACAGCAAGCTATTTTTATGTCGCCTCTCAATGAGCAGTGACTTTCTGCTATATAGCTATTAACTATAGCTATAACTATTTAAAATAGTTTATTTCTTTAACAAAGACCAATGACTGTCCAAAGACTGTTAAATGACAAATACACTGTATTGAAATAAAACGTATCAGATGGTTAGCCTAATTATTACATGTGCAGTTCTTAGGTTGCTGTTTATTGGTATATTTTATTTTAAAATGTGCCATCTTTTCCAATAAGAGGAAAAACCTTTATTTTTTGTAGTTATTAATGCATATCAAAATAACAATTCAAACATTTTTGTAGCATATCATTTTTATACTTTCACAGAACCTCTTTTTAGAAATCAATGAGGGAAACCTCAGATTATTTTTTAAAGTTTTCTGTTGAGATTTAAGCAACCCAATTATTAGAAAAGCTATTTAAATAGCTTTAGACATAGTATTTTTTTACTGTATAACATATTAGGCATGTAAATTGGATGCAATGCTTTTTATAGATTACTCCCATCATCATCACATGGTGAGGATGTCTTTCTTGAATTTTCAAATATTGGTGAAACCACAACCCCTATATGAAAGATTTGTAATGACAAAATACTTTGGTTAAGGTCTACTTTTTAAAAAATGCAACAGAAAGTTGTATCCACTTTTTTAAAAAATACAAAGCCTGTGGTTTCTCCAAGTGTTGCTGAAAGGAAAGAATAGGAGAAAAGAGACATATTTCACCGGTTCTAATGTGACAGAAGTTGCTTTTTGCCCTTAGAATTTTTAAAAAATGATTTAAAACAAATGTCTGATCTATTTTTCCCTCTTATTCAATTTCTTCTTCCTGATCATGGATTTTAAGAAATAATTTTGTATTATTTGCTGCAAAAGAAATCAGAAGCTTTCCTTCTTTCTTTCTTTCTTTCTTTCTTTCTTTCTTTCTTTCTTTCTTTCTTTTTCTCTTTCTGTCTCTGTCTCTCTTTCCCTCCCCCCTTCCTTTAGTATTAATTTTTCTGGGTTTTATAAAAATATTTTAAAAGTTCAGGTATTTTAGATTGAAGATAGGAACTGATACTGATTGATTAACTGGGTTCTCATTGAAATTTGTATGTAACTTTGGAAGACTTTTTTTTAAAACACAGAACAAGAAATAGTTCTGTTCTATTCTGGATTATTGAGGTATATCTGAATAATCCCAGAAGACAGGACAAGGAAACTTTCCCACCAGTAGGAAATCATACTTTATAGTTCTAATGATGTGGTACAGAAATGTCTTCACAATATTTCCTCTGACTTAGGAGCTGAATAATAATTAATTGATGAGTTCAGCTTGTCATCTGATGCACCATATAATCCCCATAATGTCATAGAAGCAAAGGTTGACAAAACTGTGGCATGCAGTACTATTACAAAATGTATTACAAAGAACAGTTGAAGACCCCTTTAGCTTGGAGAAAAATATTAAATGGAAGTATGATTGTACTCTTCAAATATTGCAAGGCTAGGTATATAGAAGGTGTACCAGATCAACTGATTGGTTGGTTTTATAATATAGCCACAAAAATAACATTAATGTTCTAATTGAATATTTAAGAAAAAAATCACCAGAAGAAATTTTCTAAAGACATTTTGGATTAAACCAATTTAATCAAGGGGGAGGGGGAAAATAAATTTTGGTTTTAAAATAAAAAATTATTTTAAATAACCAAAATATCAATAATAAAAGTAAAATAAAAAAAACATGTGACAGCTATTTAGCAAGTATCCTTTAGCTACATTAAAAAGGGGAATTGACAGGAGATTACAGTGGGCAGCTTCCAAAATCATCCCCAAGTCCATGATTCAATTATAATTTATCCACGAACATTTTCACATTGTTCAAATGAAACTATTAAATCACTGAGTTGCCCTGTGATTAAATTAGAACAGTAGATCTTTATGGTGAAAGATTTAGCAAACAGGATATTCAGCAGTCCTTTCCAACAATTCTTTGCTGCATAATAGTATTGTTTTTAAAGCACTATTCTCCTCCCAGCTAAGCATAAACTCTTCTCCAACTTATAAATACATAGGAAGCAATTTAATGGCCACAACATTTTTTTCCCAATAAATGAACTCTGAATACTAGCACAAACTTGATTATTATAACATATTGTACATTGAGCTATTCTTGGGAAGTGTGCAATGTAGAGATCAGATGATGACTGTACCAAACAATCTATATCTAATTGCTCACCTGGCTCAACTTTCAGCGTTTGTATTGATTGAAGTTTTAGGATCTGATTATCTGAAGCACCATCTGTGTTATGGCTGATTTGTTTGATTATTAAGGTCAAAACAACATTAAAGGCCAAAGATTCTTTACTGAAGATGACCCTACTGTCAGAACCCTGTCTATATGGGGGGGGGGGGGGGATTAGAACTGCATCTGTCTTTGGCTGGCATTTATTTGTAAAGATGGAGGTCTATGACAACTCGACACCACTAGCTCAAGGTGGCCAACGGGGTGGCCTTCTTCATCACCACCAACTTTCCTCTGCCAGCTCAGTGTCACCATTTCTTTGCAGGACATCTCAACCCTGGAAAGTCACTGCAAGGATAACTTGCTGTGGGTGCTGGATGGAGAGCCGGATGAATGAGCAGGCTGTCAGAGGCTAGCTCCACTCTGAACTGGCAGTTTGGCTGCAGCAGGGGATGGGGCAGAAGTTGGGGAGGCACCAGCAAGTGGGGCTTCCTATTTTGACACCACCCACATTGCCCCCGAGCCTTGGGTTGCATCACTGTATAAGGTTTTATTTAAAGCACTTCCTCACCTTTGACAGCAGGGAACTTTTAGGTCCCCTACAGACTCCCCACAGTTCAGGGCTTAGAGTGCTTTCTAAGACAGAAGGAAACCCTGGCTGGGGGGGCGGGGGTCTTTGGAAATTGACCCCTTTGTTCCCCTGGGAAGCTAGGTGCTCTCAGTCTGCTACTTGAAGGAGAAAAAAAGTAATCAGGTGAGTCCCTGGCTGGGGCGGGGCAACAAAGCAAGTTCACTGTGGAAGAATCAGCTGTTCTAATGGACAATAAAAGGTGCCACAGCTTCTGAGACGCAAGGGTTTTTTCTTGGTTTTTTTGCATATTTACCTTTCTTGTTAAAAGAGGCTTTCTCTAGTTGCAGCCTGCTCTTTCCTTTTTTTGTGGAATTTCTGTCATTTTTGAGGCTTTGTGATTCAAGATGGCGAGAGGGTGGAACTGAGATAGCCGAGCCAGAATAAGAACCTGATACAATCTGAAACTAAAATCATGTGGAAATTACTCAAACTATTTTTGCACTTTTTGGCTTAAACGTTCCAGTGAATCTGTTGAGCTGACTCAACAGATTTGGCTTTTGGAATTTGAACTTTTTGTATGAACTGTGATGGCTGCTATGAGGGGCAGGAACAGTTTCATTTTAAACAACTTTTGGTTGGTCATTTGGGTTCATATGATGTAAGCTCTGTTTCCCCCCTTCAGAGGCCTTTTCATATAATAGTGTTGATTGATCACAAGAGGGAATCTACAATATTGCCGACTCTTCTTTTTTATTTTTTAATAAATATTTTTATTTGAATTTTCCAAACATTAAAATCACAATTACAATTGCTTTTCTATTTACTTTGTATTTTGTAGTTTATAATACTTTATAATTCAATAAAAAATGTTGACGGAAAAGGTTTTTTTAAAAACACCATGGCTCTGCCAGGTTTTTTTCCCCCCAGAGTGCTGCCATTCGCCCCCTCCCCCCCCCACTTTAAAGTGCCCAGGCTCTGCAATTTTTCTTAAGCCACAGGCTCTGCAAGGTTTTTATTCTAAAGTGCTGAGAGACTGCAAGATTTTTTTAAAGCCACTTTTTTTTAAAGCTAGTGGCATTGAGTCCTTCCATTCCAGATCACTGTTGTCAGCTTTCCACATTTTCTGTCGAGATCCTCTGCATTTTTATGTATGGATTATTCCTGGACTGATTATAAGAGCTACTACCAGCTAAGTGTGCATAATACAACACCTTTAATATATATGGTTGTTTAGATCAAAGTCCTTTCAATCACTTCCATTTACCTTCTTCTCAACATATAAATCTGTAATTCTTTCTACACAAATCCTCCCAAATCCTCCCTTGCCTTTAAAAAAAATAAACCCTAATGGTTCGAATGTCCTGTAACTCTTTGAATCATGTTTTGGCTGTTCTTTTGTACATTGACTTGAAGGGCATAGCCGCTTTCAAGTAATATAAATTGCATGCAAGATTCCTATCTGTTGCTTTGAAGATTTGTTCCATTTTTTTTTCTTTGCCTCAATCCAGGTTCTGTGTAATGATCTGTCAATTGAAAAAAAATCCACAATGTGGAAGATGTATGGTAAAAAGAACTTGACAAAACATGATGGGTAAAGTTGGTGGTGTATGGGAATATTTTGTCTTGCTGCAACTAAATTTAGAGCTTATCCTCTGCCTAGAACAAAATGGGAAATAATTAGGATTGCTTAACTTGACTATTGTTTGCTACAATGGATCTTGTAGCATCATATATCTATACATTTAGGTTGAGTAAATGAAATCAATAAAATATGAATAAAAAACTGAAGTTAGAAATTATTATGGTATTTGAGCATCAGATGAAGTACAAGAATTATTTTTTCTGACCTAATGAAACGTTGAAGATAAATATACAAAAGGAGTTTGGAATTCTGTTGGTTTATCTATCTATTAAAGAATGACTGTTTCAAAACAGAACTACCTTTGGCATAGTAGAACCCAAGAAATAAAACATTATAGATGAAAATGAGCCATATATGGCTGGAAATTGCAAGCAAAAAAGTTTAGAAAGCATTCTCCAGTATAATCCAAATAGAGAAAGCAGCTGAATATTGGCTCAGAATATTGTTACCTGCTCCATTCTAAATGCATCTAAATTCCTACTTCCTAGTCATGTGTTCCAAAGAAGGCCCAGATATAACTTTTTCTACATCTGTAATAATTATTTGGTTTCTTTCAATCAGGTTCTGGAATTCCTAGTCAGTGGGTCATGACCAGAGTTTATAACTCGTGGTTGGAGAAAGAGAAAATATTTGGATATTCAATGGCTTCTATGGAAAGGAAGAAGGTAGGAAACCAGAGGAATACTTGGTTCTGGAAGGCATTTTGGCCAGGTGATATTTGAAATGAGATGTTGTCTTCAAATATCCTGAATCTTGCAACCCAAACTGAACAATAAGCCATACTATAGACTGTGCTATGTTGGTGAAAAAAGTTCAGAGATAGTGTAACCTTATATGCTATATTGGTTGTCTTCTTGCAAATGTATTCTGACTAATCTTCTGAATCCCAACTGATCTAAAGATATGTATGCTAGGACTCAATTCATCTATATTCCTTACCTTTCTATTTTAATTATCATTCTAATGATAATTTGCATCCTGGGAGTTTCCATTAGGATTTTTTTTTCAGCATTCAAGAACTGAAGGGAGTGGCTCATGGTGCAGTGGTATCTTTGAGTGGGTGAAATCATAGTACTGAGGGGATGTTGGAAAGAGCAAAATGGATAAAGCAGAATTTTATATCTAGATTTATTTTAGTTAGGAAACTGACCATCCCTATACCAATATTCTTGGTTTCATATTTAATGATTTTGTAATGGTGTCATCAATCATCCTTCCAATGATATTCATGAAATATTTATTGTGATAAATTTATTTGCTTAATCAGCCATTTCTGTGCATTTACATAGTTAAGGTTGTTGCTCACTTTCTAAAAAGTCAGCACCATTGTGAATGTTTATTTCATCCTGCAGAACTTTCTGGCTTGCAATACCAAACATTCTTCCTGCTGTTATTGTTTGATTCTGCCAGCTGGTGATTTGGCAGTCAAGTCACCTTTATTAACTATCTCTAGTATGGCCATCTGTAGTTTACAATTGTATGGATTTGCCACAGCAGCTGTATATTTATTTCTACTGAAGATTGTTGGTTGAAAATATGAAATTTAGTATTGAGTAAATCTATCTCCACAGGAACTGGTTAACTATTTTGTGGCTTCAAATACTTCGACATAGTCCTTTGAAAATGATATTCACAGTATTAGGCAGTGGAAAATGTCTTCTTTTTGGAGGTTTTGTATTAAAAAAATAAAGCATGGATTTTGCTCTACTCACAAAAGATAAACTAATACCGGTTGTCCTTGACTTACAACCATTCATTTAGCCACTGTTTGAAATTACAATAGCAGTGAAGCTACAACAAGTCCTCCACAAAGTCATATCATCAAAATTTGGATGCTTGGCAACTGGAAATTCAAAATCAGGCATGTATATTTATAAACAGTTTATAGCTATGATCTCCTTGGTACTTTCTAAACTTGGTTCTTTTCTTGCAGCTATTTATTATCAAATCAGTGCTAAAAGAAGTGAGGTTTGTTCTCTTTACACACACACACACACACACACACACACACACACACACACGAGATATATAGTACATAAACATATACATACATATATTACACACTCATATATACAGTATATATATATATATATATATATATATATATATATATATATATATATATATATAATATACTTCATATCTATATCTATCTATCTATCATATTATAACTATTATACATATTTATTTATTTGTATATGATATGATATGTATATTTATTTATTTGATATGTATATTATATGACAGGATTGCCCTGTCAGTTTTTATGAGAGTGTTATTGACACGATACTTTTCTACATCAAATCTAAAAACATAGATGTTCAAAGATCAGTGATGAAGTGTTGGAAATGTAATTTAAAAAAATGGGCACATATTATCACCTGTGGTGGACATACCCAAAAGCAAAACCATTTTGGGTGAAAATGCATACTTGGTTAGAAAAATGTTAAGACAGCTTATAGATTTTAAGCCAGAACTATTTTTGTTGGGCATAATACCAGAAAAATATGATAAAGGGAATGTATATTTGATATAGCATGTTTTAACAGCAACAAGAATTGTATTTGCACAACATTGGGAAAGCGAGGAAACACCTACAGAAGAAGATATAATTTAAAAAATGTTGGACTGTGCAGAAATGGACAGATTAACACTACAGATAAAAGAAAAAGAAGACACAGAATGTTTTCAAACTTGGTACTTATTTTATCAATGGTTGGATAAAATAGAATAGAAATTAGGAACTTATTAGGTATTACTATGTATACAAACTCACCCAGACAGCATTCTGCTCATTAAGCACATATTGTATATAAAGAGAAAACAAATAAAAAATATGAAACAAAAACAAAAAACAAATCAGTGATATGGGAAAGGTTCTTTGTGGGTGTTTTATATCAGTGAATGGTGCTCTTAAAAAAGATTCTTCAATAGGCTGTATTGCTGCATATGACATCATTGGAATGAAGTGGGCCAAAGTTGTTGCCATGGCCCTTGTGGAATTGATGGGGCAAATGATACCTTAACTCAAGCAAAGAATGAAATTTACACCACTTTTAGGATGTTTGAGGATTTTAAAAATGAAACCAATAGCTTGCTCATTTTGTCCTTCAAATCCCTCAACCAAACTCCAATTATGAGCTGACAAGGCAGGATGTCCCTATTCCAGGGTCTGTAAAGTGAAAAATCTATGGTGGCTCATGGGTTTTGCTCTTGTTTTATAGCCAGAATAAATAAAAATAGAAATTTAATGGTGCATATTGTTAGCTAGGTGTTTTTATTTTGCCTCTTAGATCTCCCCTCTATAGACAGATAGTAAACATAGTTCTTCAAGCTTGCTCTGATTAGCTCTCATTAGCATGGCATATAACTTATATCATTTATTTTCTTTTCCTTATGCTCAACAATTTGAGCCTCAAGATAGCTGGATCCTATTTACTGATTATTGTGAAGTCCTAGGTGTTCTTGGAGTTTGGTTGTTTGCTTGCAGATGTTTCGTTGCTTGCTACGTACAAACATGGTTTCGAAAATGTCTGCAATGTTCCCTCGTCCAAAATTAATCCACCACAAAGAAAACAGGGGCAAAAAGAGATATCAATAGAGGACTGTGAGAAATTTAAGGCAACTTCAGCAGCCACTATCCATTTCATTTCCTGGTTGTGCTTTTTCATTCAACATTTGTAATTTCTCACGTTAAACATCAAATGTTGCTTGTTAATATTTTAATAATATAACATTATTCCTGCTGAACTTTAAAAAATATGAAAGCCTGGTAACTCATTTCCTTTTCCAGAGTTTGCAGAGGGAATTATTACAATTTCATGGATTGCAGTAACCACTTTCTTTTATCTAAAATGCTAGAATTTCCATTTAACTGCTGCCTTCATTTGTTTCCTTGTAGGTATATATGTTCATAATCATTACTCAGCTGGTAGTTATATCACTTGCGTATTAACCTATTTTATACTTTTCTTTAAGTCATTAAAACTCCTTCCCATTATTCCTCCAGAAATATAGAACGCCTCTTAAATTTTTTAAGTTAATCTGCCTCAGAAGCACTGGAAGGCAGCAGACTTGACAAAGTTGCTTTAAACTTACAGTGAATTACCTTAACAGTCCTAAATTTGAACTATCAAAATCTCCCATTAGTTCTTAGTTAAATATAGAAATATCCTGGTAGATAAAGCTACAGGCACACCTAGACTTACAGATATATTTCTCTAGAAATCATAGGGCTAACAGGCTTGGAATGAAAAATCCAGATGACAAAACAGACTATAAAGACAACTCTTTGTTATCTTAAACAGCTGCCCTGTTTTTGCAATGCAAACATGGTAAGGAATTTTCTTCTTCCTTTGTCTTTTTCTAGCAATTTAATACCATTTAATTTATCATCTTCATTCCCACATTTTGTTCATAATCATTACTCAGAATTCATTTTATTTCCTTTTGAAAAAAAGTGACCTGTCCTCCTTCTTCTAGGATTCAGAGTTCTACAGAAGGAACTTACTCATACTCCCAATTGTATTTTTGCTCTTCTACACCCATCTCAAAATATTCCTGCTTGTTTTAATGTAACCTTCTCCAATCTGAAGTATTTCTTCAACTGTGGATGACAAATTCCATCACCCCTACCCTATACAGTTGCTCAGTATATTGTATCTGCAAAACACCAAGTGAGGAACATTTCTTCTATTGATTGCCTGTGGATTAGCACCAGTTTGTAAAGCTGAAATGGGAATGTTTGTGAACACAAAGGAATATTTTGTGGTTGGACATGAACATTTATAAAAGTACTTCTGAATATCTAGTACCAGCCTCCAAGTCTTCTGTGTTGCAATAGAGCACTGTTTATACTGTAATTGGCAGCCACCCAGTTCAGGTGGCATGAAAATAAAAGTAGGATCTTGTTCCTGGTAAAACCTCCGTGTTAGGAATGAGTAAGCAAAGGTGTGTTTGATACTAGAGGAATGCTAGTTTTTCTTACTTTTACCTTTGTCCATTTATAAATGAAAGAGAAAGGTTTTTCTCCCCCTTAATAAGATATTGCAGATAGATAATTGAAAGGCTGGCAGGACTTCTCCTGATATATTTTTTCTCTCTTGCCCCCATTATAAGTAGTAGTTGCGTTTAAAATATAATGGGATTTTCATGGGAGATTCAATCTCACCATATCTGTAGAATGGTACATAAATCAATTTCTAATGACCAACTGTCTCACTAGGTTTCCTCAGTGGAAAGTTGTATTTATTGTCCACAAGATTTGATGGTATAAAATAGGGACAGGCAAGTTTTTTGTTGGGATACATTATTAAATATTCTGTAAGTCTGCTGGAGGCATAAAAGTGATAAATAATACTAGGAAACAAAATGGCCAAGAAACAAAATTTCAGTCTTTCTTAGATTGTATTTTGGGAGGTTTAAGCTTTTATGTAAGAAGCCTTTCTTTTACAAAACTCACAACAACAAAAGTATAACTAAACATTGACAATATTTTGCCAATATATTGAAAAGTCCAAGAACTGCAGAAATGTATCTGTGGATTTGTCATGGAGAAGGCTGTAGTTTTAAATGCAGCTGCAGTGAACTTATGTTTTTACTTAATCTAATTATACAATTTTAAAAAAATTATAGAAGCAGACTTCTGCATTGAAAAAAACTGTGAGCTCTAAATTTTTAATTTGAAATTATCTTGAAATTAAAAATTAAAGTTAAAAATTATCTTACACCAAAATCCACATAGTAGAATTCTGGATTTTAATTGAATACAAATCCACAAAGGACTGTTGATCATTAATATGTCTGGAATGGAGGAGAGCTGCCATTCAGTCTCTGGCTTCAGTAGATAGAGCTGAAATATACTGAGATACTGTAGGTGAATCCATATCCTTAATCAATATAGCAATTTATATTCCTAAAGTCTGCCTGCAGCTAAATAGCCTGTATTTTACATTTTAAATGAACTCTCTGTGGTCCCTTTAATACTGTCATTTGCATGTAATAGTTTGAAGGACATATACAAATATATATCTTTCATGACTTCTACATTAAAATATAGCTAAATTTAAAGGCCAAGTATCAGTAGCACTCAGGAAAATATAAAGGTAGTCTTAACAGGTGTAGTTCCCCTTCTACAGAGAAAGATAACATAAAACAGTGTTGATAATAACAATATTTTATTCAAAGTATCAGTGGCACGTTTTGTCATTTGAAATTTCCTTTTGCCAATATTAATTGCATATGAAATTGTTCATATGAAGAGTTAATGTAAACCTTTTGTAAACCATTTCAATCCTAGTTGTTTTATTATTTTGACTATTCCAAAACAATTATTGTTTCAGCATGACTCATTAACCTGCATGGAATAGTGGTTAAACCAAATATGACTGAAACTGGGAACTTTGCATCCAGACTAGAATTAACTTTAAGATAGTGATACATCCTTTCTGGCACCAGCATTTACCTTTCTGATCAATATAATTGCCTGTTTGAAGAGATTTCAGGAACACATCAACACAATCAATAAAATTCATTCCATGAATGGACCTCTTTCTATTTCATCCTCAACAGGCTTCCACAATTGAACTAAGAGGCAGCTGATTAATAGCTTTGACTATGTCTGAACTGTAAGATTCTCCAATTACTTTTAAGGCAATTGTGTTGTTTTTATTGCCCCTCTTATTCTTTTGCTATGGATTTATTCTCAAATGATTTCTTTTATTCCCTTTAGCACAAGAAGAATTATTCTAGAGTTGCTTTCAATGTTTCTTTGAATTTCTTGCCTATCTTTTGCTTCTCAAAATGATTGAAATAATATATAATGATGCAGTTTCCATAATCACCTCTGAGTCTTAAAAATAGTGTTAGCCTTTTTGCCTAAAGTGTATACAACATATGGGATGAACTCATTTGTATGTAATAGAAAAATATGAGACTAGCATCACAGACAATGTATAATATTAAGCATATATTATAATATGTACTGGGTTTCATTTTTGAGGAATCCTAGCTTGATTGAAAAAAAAATTCACATTAGCCCACTTTTCATTTAAATTTATATTAACTGGGGAAAATATTGATGAGAAATAGTCTGATTTTAGAGGGGAATGATGAGCTCTAAAACAACAACTGGTTCTTCTCAACCCAGATGTTCCCTTTTGAAGTCTTGTTGATTTCAAATCAGCTTTATATTTGCTATCAAGGGAAAGGCTGTGGGGAAAACTAAGGGGTTGCTCAATTAAAAAAAGTCTGCTTCTTAGTCAATCTCCCTACTGTAATAGTTCTTTGAGAGTTCGATGCTCATCTGGAAACATCTTTTTGGAGTGCTTCTCATACAGAGAAGAGTGATGCAGGTGTTATTATAACTTTTATTATTAACATATCAAATGCAACCTAATTCACAAAGATTCTGGACAGTTTGTAAATAAAAGCATGACACACAAGAGAAATACAATAATATATAAAATGACAAGGATGAAAAAAAAATAACAGGAAGGAGAGAGACCTACAGAAGCCAAAGTGGGGGGGGGGGGGAGATGTCACTCATCCATGGTGAAAAGCCAGATCTGGGTGAAAAGCCAGGTCTTCAAGTCCTTTGAAACATCAGCAAAGTGGAAGATGTCCAGATCTTGGGGAAACCACATACCTGAGGGCAGGCACTGCAACCGAAAAGGCACACTTCTGGGGTACCAATAGATGGCATTATTTAATTGAAACAATCCAGAGCAGGTCAACTCTGTCCGTTTAAAATGGTCAGGCAGATATATGGGAGATAGGCAGTCCCTCAAATAATCGGGTGTATGCTAAAAACAGATTCTATGTGTTGCTGTTGATATATATTAGACTGTTAATGACTGTTAATGGTCAAGTCCGTGGTTACCAAGGAAGCCACAAACTCTGAGCAGATCTGGACTCAATATCATTTGGTGATCAATTAAAATCCCCACCCGAGAATTCTGTTACATATATACAACAATCTAGATCAGGGGTATCAAAGTCAAGGCCAGCGGGACGGATGCGTCATGCAATAGCCACACCCACCCCACTTTAGCAAAGGAAAACTCATGATAAGTCATGTGATGACAATGTGATGATGCGAGTGTGACCCCACTGATCTAGATCCTCTTGGTTCTGAACCATTACCTCCTGTATTAGCAGGTAGAGTATTTCCAGCTCTTTTGCATGGATAGATTATTATAATCATATTTCCCAGGTTAAAATAAGACCATTTGAAGACACTGGCCTATTTTTGCCTTGGTAAATCTTGGTATGAATCATCAGAAACAAAGATTTAATAGTTGTATGGAACTTTTACAAAAATCATAACTGGCAAAATAATAGAAATTTTATGAAGCAGGTACATACCTATAAATCACAGATGGGGAACAATGGCCCTTTTATGACTTGTGGACTTCAACTCCTAGAGTTCTTTCGTTTAAGCAGTAAATTCAAACAGGCTTTTGCTCTAAATATACTCCGTTGATGATGGCAAGCCCAAGATCCAGTCTTGCAAAAAGTTACGCCTAAATATAGAAAGGTGTTAACCTGTTCAATTGGTTCACCATCTAATTGCCACCTATGTTTCTGATAATGTTTTCCAAATGCCATTATTTTGATTTAGATTTACTAATGATTAGGGAGTTATCCTGGTAGTAAGAGCTGAATCTTCTTAATAGCCTATTTAATCCTACTTGTAAATATGATAATAGAATCATATCATCAGCATAAAACAAGTTGCTACAGTAAGTATATAGGATCTTCGGCATGTGTACTATAAGATCCTTAATTAACCATGGCAAGTCATTGATATATTGTTGGAAGAAATGTCCTTCTGGGTTTGGCTCCAAGTGGGGAAAAAGACATTGGAGACATAGAGGCGGCTTGGAAAGATGGTTTAATGGTGGACAGGACCACATGGCTTGAGTCCTAAACAGAAAAGGTGATCACATGCTTCAATGTTGTGTGAAGAAGAAGAGAGCGAAGAGCTGAAAGTATCTGGCTTTATACTCTCTGTTTGGCCCCATCTCTCTGTTTCCTGTTCCTGTGTAAGATATGTGTTCTGATTGGTTGTCAGACTCCCATGGGGCCAAGTTTGAGTTTCCAGATGCCATGTGGTGAGATTCTGTGGAAGGCTAGTACTATCATGCCTTAATCCCATCACCCTGAAGCTGAAGGGGAGAACTCTTTATTATGTAGAATAGACTGGATTGGGCCTTTTGATTGAATGAGTCTATACTTTGGATAGGTTGTTTTGTTGGGGCATACTAAAAAATCATTTTTATCAGATATCTATGGAGACTCTCAGTCATCCAGCTCGTGGTTGTCCCAAAGGTGCTTTTTAAAAAGCAACTGGACTTTTTGGTTTTTCTTTGAAGATGTTTCGTTTCTCATCCAAGAAGCTTCTTTAGAGCCGAGGATGAGAAGTGAAACATCTTCGAAGAAAAGCCAGAAAGTCCAGTTCCTCTTGAAAAGAACCTTTGGGACATTTATATCAGAGCATTGTAGAAATGGTTCAATAGCATCTGTGAGCTAAATGTTTATTTTCTGTGCTTTTTACAGGAATCTTAGATGATTTTAAACTGTTTCATCCTAGTGAAATTCCCAGCTAGAATGGACCTCTCCTTATTACTTCTACTATTCACTTGGATACCATTCTTTATTTTATTTTACTGTATTTTAAATTTCTATCTGAGTATTTTCAGTTTGCATGCATACCTACATATTTTATTGTTTGACTTCTGGACTATGATTATTAAATTAACTATTTCATTTTTAACTAGAATTTAATTAAGTGCTTTTGACAAGTTTGGACAATATCTTATTACATTCTTCATTGTTTCAAAGCAAATATCAACAAGAATTTAGCACTCTCTCTTTCCCTGCTACATCCTTTAGAATTTGTTTAACCATTTATAAATGGACTTTTATGGTCAAATCTTCCATAGGCTGCTTTCAGGATACAAATTCACAATATATAATCATTCTAAACTGGTAGACATCATAATCAATAGTAAGAATTTATATAACACTATTCACAAACAACTTTCATCCCAGAAACAATAGTAAGTAATTCAAATAAACTAATACTAGTTATACAGGAATCTATAACACACATATTTACTTGAAGAATCTGGACCTTTCATTTTGTTCAGGAAGAGAACCAAAGATAGACATAATTGAAATAAACTGCCACCCCTGCAGTTCACCAGCTTAATTGTTCAGGCAGACAAGCAAATAAATAGGACTTTGGAACTGACATCTGAGCTGCTCTATGTAAAGTCACTCCAACAAATACATGGAATAGGAGAGGATGATTTCTGAATGCTAGTCAGCATCTTTCAAACAATTGTCCTGTGACCTTTAGTGTATGGCAGAAATAATAGTATTGTGGTGAAGATGGAAAAATCTAGGTTGCTCTTCCACTTGATTAACAGGATAATTATAATATGTTTAAGCTAGATCTTATCTTAAAGCAAACCCCCTCCCATTTGTTAAAAGGAAGATAAAAGTAGTTAATTGAAACTATAATTACCCTCAAATAATTTCTATATGGAGAAATCTGAGGTCAGGATACTGAAAGATAATGCCAATCGCACCAGCTGTTTCATCTAATAAATAGGAAGACATGCCATTAAAATTAGAGGGTAAAAGCTATCTAAAGTTATCTATTGAAGACAGCTGGAGAATAGCTTTTAAGGGCTTTTGCGCTTGCAATAAAATTACGTGGCAGCATTAAGTAATAGCTGAAAGGCAATCATTGTGAAATTATGTGTAGGAAAACAGTAGTAAGATAAGATGTGACTCTACTAACCTAAGCATATAATTTCAATAAAATTACTACAGTAAGAAGAAGACAGAAATATAGGCAAGGAAATTTCAGCCTTTTATTCTTCTTAATTTTCTGTAAGCTGCCAAGTCCAAATTTAATTTACTAATTGCATTTGGCTCCATAATTTCTTCTCAAAACTAAAAGGTGAATTGCTACTTCTGCTACATTCCTTTTCCTTGTAACAAGCTTTAATGAAAATGAGTTGTGTGCACTTAGTCTGTTTTTCTAGTTAAATGATTGATAGATTGCTTGCCCTTAATTGCATAAGAATGGTTTTCTTATGTCTCTTGAAGAACTGTCAAACTAGAAAATGTATACTAGAAAATGTATAAATGTACTGTGGACCAGAATATTTTATGACACTTGCAGGATTTTTTGTGAGCTAACATTTCCAGGATCCATAATCCATAATTCTACAATCCCTTGAGAACTTAAGCATGTATTATTATTTTCTTTATACTGTATACTTCACTTCCTTACTTTAGTCTATTTCGGAGTTAGGAAAGGTTTTTCAGCTTCATGGGTATGTTATTTATACTTTCATTTTTGCACCTGCCTGAGATATTTGACAAACAATGCTATGAAAAGGAAGTAGAACAGGATGCCTTCCAACCACAGTGTTTATCTGTCAGCAGATAGGATCAGATTCAGACAAGGGCAACCTGTGATTATAGGCCACATGAGGATCTCTAATTTTATCCAAATTTGAAGAGTCCTTCCCAAACAATCAGTCCAGACCATTGACAGTTCCAATTGATCACCATGAGTTCATGGGAAGGGAAGGAGAGAAATGTCAGAAAGAACTATCCCCCCAAAGGGAATAATACCTGATTTTTTTAAAAAAGATTTAGGAACATTGACTCTACCGCCACTTGGTTTAGCCTCAACCAATCATTGGTGCCTTAGCATTCAGCTATCAACACTGCCCTATCCTATTCTAGTTTTTTCTAGTATCTGTATTTTGGAGATTTCGGTCATTGAGTAATTCCAGTAAATGCAATAGGGAATATGTTAATCATGACTAGCTTCTTTTGCACTAATTTAAATGGGGTGGCTATCGAATGAGTATATATAAATCCAGCTATCTATCAAAAGCCAGCTTATATAGCGTAATTGATAAGCAACTTATTTTGTGTTACATTTTATCTATATATTTTATAAAAACTATGTTGTTGTGCCCAATTATATTTAACAGTAAGTAAGTCCCACGAAGATCTTAAAACCCATTTCCAACTAATGGAGATAATTATATTAGGAATAAGAAACCAGATCCAAATCTGTTTATTGAATAGTTTCATTAACTGCCTATCTCAACTGCTTGGAGAAAGGACTCTGCTTGGAGAAAATATGTTTTTAATAAGTAATAAGTGATTTAGCAGCCTTTTCTCAAACACTTTTCTTTTTTATGATTTGATCTTGACTTTGATATAAATAAAATAGAATAGAAATAGAATACAGAGTTGGAAGGGACTTTGGAGGTCTTCAAGTCCAAGCCCCTGCTTAGGCAGGAAACCCTGTACCATTTCAGACAAATGGTTGTCCAATCTTTTCTTAAAAACTCCAGTGTTGGAGCATTCACAACTTCTGGAGGCAAGTGGTTCCACTGATTAATTGTTCTATCAAGAAATTTTTCCTTAGTTCTAGGTTTGCTTAACTCCTTTATTAACAGATTAACAGAGTTGGAAGGGGAACCTTGTAAGGCATCTAGTCCAGTGGTGGGTTGCAGGTGGTACACCCCGGTACGGGCGTACTGGTTCCTGCCGGAAGCATTGAGTACCATTCCAGTACAATGCTCCGGAGGGCCCACCTGCCCACCCGAGCTCCTTACCTGTATTTGAGCTCTTTGGCGCTTCCGCACGCACACACAGAGCGTACGGTGCCTGCGCGATGCTCCACCAAGCAGCTGGAGCATCGGGGAGGCATTGCGGAGGTAAGGATGCATGCGCGCATGTGCGCACATGCTGCACACATGCATGTGGGGGATGCCGGGCCCCGTTGCACCATACCGGTTGCAACAGGAGCCATAACCCACCACTGATCTAGTCCAACCTCCGTCAAGCAGGAGACCCTACACTATTTCTGACAGATGGCAGTCTAGTCTCTTCTTGAAAGCTTCCAGTGATGAAGCTCCTGCAACGTCTGAAGGCAGGCTGTTCCATTGGTCGATGCTCTCACTATCAGAAAATTTCTCCTTATTTCTAGGTTGAATCTCTCCTTGTTCAGTTTCCATCCATTATTCCTTTTCTGACCTTCAGGCACTTTTTTTCTCTTTGCTAAACCAGGTGTGGCTGTGGCCAGCACTTGATGCATCCAGCCAGGGGGCCACAAGTTTGTCAACCCTGATCTATGGTGTTGGCTATTCCTGCCAGCTTAGTATCATCTGCAAATTTGGTAAGTTCCCCTTCTATCCTCATCCATTTATACCATTTATGAAGATATTGTAGAGTACTAGGCCTAACATGGAACCTTGTGGTACCGCACTGCTTACTTCCTCCATGTAGATGAAGTACCCTTAAGGACTACTTGTTGAGTATGGTTTGTCAGTCAGTAACAAGTCCATCTGATGGTGATGCTATCTATCCCACTTTTGTTCTATGTTACCAAGAAGTAGGCTATGGTCTACTTTGTTGAATGCCTTGCTGAAGTCCAAGTAATTATGTCTATAGTATTTTGCTGGTCTACTAATTTAGTCACTATGTTGAAAATGAAATAAGATTGGTTTGGTATAATCTATCATTTAACAAACCCATGCTGACTTCTAGTTATTACTTACTCCTTTCTAGATGTTCACAGATCTGTTTTTTAATTATCTTTTCCAGTATCTTCCAGGTATTGATGTTAGGCTGATTAGTCTGTAGTTTCCTAGGTCTGTTTTTTCCCCTCTTTTTGAAGATGGGAACCATATCAGCTCTTTTCCAATCCTCAGGTACTTCCCCTGTGCTCCAGGATTTTTTTAAAGTTGTGGTACAGTGGTTCTGAGATGACATCTACCAGCTCTTTTATAATTTTGGGGTGTAATCCATCAGGTCCTGGTGATTTGTATTCATCAAGATCAAATAGGTCAGTGATAGCTAACCTTTTTGTCATTGTATGCTGAAAGCATGTGCACATGATAGTGTGCCCACATGCACACACCCATAATGCAATGTGTACACATGCCCCTGTGTGACCCCCGTACATGTGCGCATTACCCCCATGCTCCCCCGCATGCTGCATCTGTGCATGACACTCCCACACCCTGTTTGGGGCCTAGTAGGCGTCTCTGCATCCTCTTGTGAGCACAAACAGGCCACGAGGGAAGGGTGCCACACACCCCCATGCTCCTCCACCCCCTTATTGCAATATTTGTTCATTCTGAGCCTTTGGATTTCTTGTTTTTCTTTTTCAGTGGTAATTATGCTGGACTGGGCTTTTATGATCATATTTTTCAGAGTTTTCCAAGCTTCTTGAGTTCTTTTCCCCTTTAGGATTTTCATCCCAAAAGTCTCTGTGAGTTTGTTAAAATCAGCTCTTTTAAATCTAGGACTCTGGTATCATTATGTTTCTATTGCTTGTGTTTGCATTATGTTGAATTCTGGTATGACATGATCACTCTCACCCAAGGTTTCTGCAATTCAATTCCCTCTATTTGTAAGAATTAAATCCAGTATGGCTGTCCCTCTAGTTCCCTCATCTACCTTTTGGACACAAATAGTTGTCAGTTAGATTGGTCAGGAACCTATTTGATTTTCTCACATGGTGCAGAATTAGTCTTCCAGTTGACGTCAGGGTAATTGAAATCCTCCATTACTATTGTAATGTGTTTCCCACATATATTTGTTAGTTGGTTGGCAAAAAGTACATCTATTTTTCTGCTTGGTTGAATGGCCTGTAGTAAACCACCTATGGCAATTTCATTCTTTTTTCCCCTTTTATACAGGACCCAAAACTAGGAGGTTTTCATCTTTGGTTTCATCCATTTCTGTAGCAATGTAGCGGTCCTTTACATACAGCGCAACTCCACCTCCTCTTTTGGGATCTAGTTTTGGGTCTGGTTTTTTTGAACACTTTATCTTTCTATCAGTATGTTCCAGTCATGGGTTTCATCCCACCAAGTTTGTGTAATTCCAACTATATCTATCTACTTCATGTATTAATAGTTCAAGTTCACCCTGTTTGTTCCCCAAACTTTGTGCATTTGTATATAGGCACTTGAGGTCTTTATGTCTGACTCTGGGTATGCTTCCTATGACTCCTATTTGGTATTTGAGTTTCTTCTTGCCATTCCTCCTTATCTCATTATTTGACTTGTTTTCCAGGGTTTTTGATTGGAATTAGCTTCTGAAGATTGGTTATGCTTCTCCCTCAATTTTAGTTTAAAGTCTTCCTGATAAGTTGAGCCAATCATTTTCTGAAAACATTCTTCCCAGTCTTTCTGAGGTGCAGCCCTTCCCTTGCCAAAAGTCCATCATGGAGGTAGTGCAGACCATGGCCAGGAATCCAAAGAGTTTTTTTGGTGACACCAACCCTTTAGTCAGTGGTTCACTTCTAGAATCCTTTGTTCTCTTATTGGTTGACCTGTTGTTGGGAGTACAGATGAAAAAATTACTCATGATTAGTTTCCATCCATTGCTTCTTGACCTGCCCTTAGGTGCTCTGGAGAATAGATTGACCCACTTTCTTTGTGGCAGCCCCTGAGATATTAGAACCCTGCTATCATGTCTCCCCAAGTCCTTCTTTTCATTAAACTAGACATACCCAATTCCAGCAACCATTCTTTATATGTTTTAGTATCTAGTCCCCTAATCATCTTTGCTGCTCTTCTCTGCATTCTTTCTAGAATCTCAACATCTTTATTGTGGAGACCAAAACTGGATGCAGTATTCCAAGTGTAGTCTTACCAAGGGATTGTAACAGTGGTGGATTCTGGATCCCGCTGCAACCGGTATGGTGCAACGGGGCCCGATGGCCACCACATGAATGCACGCAGTGCGCGCACACATACGGGCAGTGCATGCATGCGTCCTTACCTCCTGCAATGCCTCCGCAATGCTCCAGTTGCTTGTGTGCAGATGGCCCGTTTCCTTCAAATACAGATAAGGAACGAGGGCAAGTGGGTGGGCCCTCCAGAGCATCATACTGGAACGGTACCCGGTGCTCCTGGCAAGCACTGGTACGCCCGTACTGGAACCCACCACTGGATTATAAAGTGGTATTAACACTTTATGTGATCCTGGTTTTATCCCTCTGTTAATTCAGCCTAGAAATTCCTCAACTTCTCTTAGAAATATTGTTTTACCATTTATAGTAGTTTATCAAAAGATAATTCTGTATCTAGGATTTCTTCCCTTTGATGTTTGTATAGTTGGTTTCTTCAGGTTATTAATTCCAAATAACGAAGAAAAATGTTTTTGTAATTCTTATAGGGTTTGCTTTAGGTGTTGCTATTTATCTAAAAAAATATAGAAAATTGTTCTAGGTAGAGCACATCCTTAACTAGACTATTATTATTTTAGTAACTGATATGTATTTCTACTTGCTCATTTATGAAAGAAAGTTTAGTAATCATAATTCTTCCAGGTTATTTGTATACTGATACATATTTATCTGCTAGGCTTTGTTAGATGAAATGCTAAAGCAGACCGTTTTATATTAATCAAAGCAAACAAATTGAACTGCCTATAATGAATTAGACTCATGGAGTTGAATAATTGGAATGATTAAATAGCTGTCAACTTGATAATCACTTTTCATGACTTGCTGATATATTTAGAGTATGATTCCGGCTTGTTTTTTAGTGTTTAGAATAGCATACATATAGTATGCTATTTTAATGGGGATTTTCACCTATACATCTAACGCTATTGATAACCGATGCTAATTTAATTGAAGCTCAAGGAAAAATGTGCTATAAAGAAGCATTGATAAAAATGATACCAAATTACTCTAGTTAAAGTCAATAATGAAGAGCACAAGGCTTCGGGGGAGGAGCCTGCCGCCGTCGGGAGCTCAACGAAGCTCCTCTCAGGATTCTGGTCTGTATATCTTATAAGATCTATAGATATCTCCCCTTTCTGGCAGAAAGGGGCAGAAGGTCAGTCGTTAGGATCTCTTTGTAATTCATAGCTTTTTTTGCTGTGAATGGAGAAGAGGTTCAACATTAGCTGAGCTTTTACTCCAGCCAGTTCTCCACAGCTGCCTTTTTTGCAGCCCTAGGCAGATTGCCCCCCCCCCAGGACAAAGCTAAGCTATTTTAAAAATTAATCCGGGCGGGGACCATTCCTGAGGAATTTTTTTTTACTATCTAAAATACCAGCTTCAACTTTGCAAAAGGCTCCCTTTTCTAGCTGCGTCACAAGATGGCGATCTTATAGCTTTTGTGTTTGATGTGACGTACTTAGTCAGCCCTACTCTTCTGAAGGCTTCTCCGTAGTAACTGTTAAAAGATTAACTGAGGGGAGCAGAGACTTTGATTCTTGGCTAGCCTGATTGCTTGTCTTTTATTTTTATTCTGGAATGGCTCCCAAATCTAAGCAGAAGCGCTTCCTTAATAACATATCTCAAAAACTGCTATGAAGCCGCTACCCTTGCCTCCTACGTCCTCCTGGAGATTTGTTAACACAAGAATTTCTTCTCAAAACGCTTAATAATTCAGACAGGAAATTAATCAACTGATATCGGATTTATATGATCAATTTGATGCTAAAATTGCTCAAGCAAAGGAGGATATGATCGGAGTAATGACAGTCATGACAGATTATATTGCTGAAACGGAGGATAAATTGGAACTTTTGGAAGAAACTAACTTTTCTGACATCCAAAATTCAAACGTTACAACAGGAAATTGAAAATGCTCAAAAACAACTTGTCATGATAAATTATAATAAACTGCCTTCGCAATAAGAGTTAGAGGACTGCATGAAAACGAACAGGAGAATTTGAAACAGATCTTTTTTGAGGCTCTTAGCCGCTCGGTGGGAAGTCCGGGACTTAACTTTGATTGGCAGATTCAAAAAATTTACCGCCAGAATTCGTGGGTAGCAAACAGCGACAGCTTCCGAGGGACATAATTATATACTTTACCACAAGGGAATCCAGAAATGTGATAATACAGAGGCTTTACAACAAGAGGTTGAGAATTGATGGACAGGACTTGATTGTTTTTAAAGAGATACCATCTCAAATATTAAGAGCAAGGAGAGATTACATTTTCTTAACTGAAGAACTCAGAAACTCTCAGATTCCATACAAATGGGAAGTCCCAGCGGCATTACAGTTACTTTGGCAATCAAAAACACCGCATTAATTCTGTCTGTGAAGCCCGAGAATTTTATTACAAGACCCTGAAGGCGGGACTTCCTGATTCATCCGGACCTGGAGAGAGACAAGGAGAAGGGAAGACAAGCAGCGAGACACGTGGCTACAAGGCGGAGGGTGTTGCTTTCCTCTTCCGGAAGGGCAGAAGAGTAAAGAATAAAGACTTAGCAATGTTCTTAAACTTTATGATTTCTGCCTGGGATAAATGGAAAAGTTGTATATCGATGATGAGACATGGAGATTGAAAGAAGCGTTGCTGATTGTGGACACATATTGTATATAAGATTTGTTTGAACTCTAACTCAAATTGCGCATGAATTATTTTCCTAGGCGAGGAGAGCGGAGATCGCGATCTTTTTGAGTTGTGGTCTGGGACGAACGGAGTTGGGAGGCGCGTGGGGAGGGAAGGGTAGCGAAAGCTTAACTAGACTACTTGGGGCTAGAATGCAAGCTGATGTTTGTATCAGTTGCTATTTAATATAAGGTTAAGAAAGATGTCAGAGTCTCCAGGAAGGTGGAGTAAATATGTGAGGAGCAATGGACGCGGTAAAATATATATGTGGATATGGATAAAGGCAGGGTGGAAGGTAAAAAAATTTACATGTGGATCTGGGTAAGGATAGAATGGGAGGTATTGGAAATGAAAAATGAAAGAAGTACTTGAGTTTAATGGTTTTATTCGGATAAAAAAGAGATAAATTAAAGGTCTGAATAGATAGATAAAGCAATGAGACTTTTAGTTGGGGAATCCTAATTGATTAACTTACCTGGCTCTAACACAGTTTGAAACCCTGCAAGTAGTAAAATAACCGAAATTTGGAATGAGCTACATTGTTTAAGATTTACAGATGATGGGAAGCTGTGTTAATGTAGTGGGTTTATTGATCTTTCTTGTTTTTCTTTTTTTTTTTCTGTGTGTGTTTTTTTTCTTTTTATTTTTACTATTCCCTTTTTTTGTTTTTCTTTTATTTTTTTAACTTTAAAGTTAGCTGGTTTTATTATACTCAAGTGCTTGTTAAGGAACTATGCCGGGTATGGGACCTGGGAAGCCGTAAGGGGGTTAGGGAGGGGGGACTATAGGGGGGAGGGGGGAGGGTGGAATTACAGTTTCAATTCTTAGAACAATAGAATTCACTTGTATACTGCGGCTCTTTTTCTTTTTTTTTTTCTTTTTCTCTTTTATTTTCTAAAAAAAATAAACTGAATAGATTAATTGTAGGGATACACCAAAGTGAGGAGAAGAGGAAAGAAGAGGGAGAAGTAAAGAGGGAGTGAGAGGGGAATGTAAGGAGGGTGAGATGGAGGGGGGGGATGTCTGAGGGGGAAGGGAAGTAGAAGAGGGGAATGCTGGAGGGGAGAAATGAAAGTTGGAGGGGAGAAGAAAGGGTGTATGGGGGATTGAAGTGTCATGTTGGGTTTTTTTTTTATGGTGGATTTTTTCCTTTTTTTTTTGTTTTTTTGTTACGCACAGTATATATGATTTATAAATGAAAATGAAATGAAATAAATAAAATGTTTTAAATTAAAACTCAGTTGTGCAATAATGAAGAGCACAAGAGGATGAGCAAGGTAAAATTAATATTTACAGCATTTCCTTTCAGAACCCACGAAAGGCTGCCATAGAACCCAAGACATAGAGTAATTCTCTGAGTGGCAAAGGCTACTTTAGGATCAGCTTGTAACACAAGCTATTGGCTTTGTATAATCATAGCTTGTTCTTCCAAGTATCTTGACATTATGGCTGATTTCATGCATCACTAGCACCATAGCTTATTTTATCATGGCTTACTGAATAAGCCACAGTGGTTGAAACCACTTAGCATAATATATAATTCTTTCTGCTGATCTTTGCCAGACAACAAAAATCATTGGCTTTATTTCACAACATACTTAATCCTAATAGTCATCAAATGGTTCTGGCACATGGTTACATAGCTGGGTCAGATATCATAATCTAGAAAAATTAGGAACTCTAAATTTCTATAAGAACTCTGTAACATCTTACAATATTTCTACAAGAGACGAACTGAAAATAATTAATTATATCACTGTGCCTTTCCCTATTAAAGTGGTAGTAGGTATGAGTTAGTTGCTGCAGATTACCCAAACCTTGGTAGGATTTTGCAGTAAACTCCAAAATGAAAAGTCTTGGATGTTCAGCTGTTCCTTTCTTGATATAGACAAACAAAATCTGGTTTTGGTAGCCAGGTAGTTTTAACTGGCTTTGATGGTCTTATGACAAAGCCACAGGGTAGATAGAATGAACTTGTGGACTAATTTGAGCTAATGTTGCTGATTAATTGATTGGGTCTACCAATTATTGATGTCTATTCAAATTATTAATAGTTCTGACTGACCCAGTTAAATATGTTATGGGAACAAGGCCAGTATGGTAACTAAAGGACATATACTTTCAAATAATGCCACCTCCACATGTATTGAGATTTCTATTTCTTCCTAAGCAGCTACAAATTATCATCCAGTGATTGCAACCAGCCCATAGACTTAACCCATATATTTTTGTACATAGTGTGTAAAGGAGTTGTTCAGATTTATTTATTTGTTGTAAAAAATAAAAGTTAAGATTTCCCTGTTCAGTGTTACTGACTTTAGAGCATGGAGCTAATCTCTGTTTTTTGGTCGAGGGAGCCAACAGGTCATTCACGTGGTCAGCATGACTATATGCCAAAGGCACATGGAATGCTGTTACCTTCCCACTGAAGTGGTTTATATTTGTCTAGTCACACTTTCATGCTTTCAAAATGCTAGGTGGATAGGACCTGGGACAATAAAAGGGCTCACCCATTGCGCTAACAAGCTCAGCATTTTTAACCACTGCGCCATCGCACCACTTTTATTTGTCATGTATTCATTTGTTATTCCCTCTATTAAATATAATTGGAGTAAAAGCACCTATTGGTTATGTGAAAATTATACAAATTTTATAAGAACAAACATCTCTCTGACAAACTGAAAGACCAAAAGGACAAGCAGAGAAATGGAAAGAGGACACATAACTAAGGCTGATTATCAGCAGATAGCCAGAACCTGCAAGGACAAAGTCAGGAAACCAACGCTCAGAATGAACTAAGGCAGTGTTTCTCAATGCATTCGCTGGCTGGGGAATTCTGGGAGTTGAAGTCCGGACATCTTCAAGTTGCCAAGGTTGAGAAACACTGAATTAAGGCTTGCTACAAAATCAAAGATAATAAAAAAGTTTCTTCAAATATTAAATAACAAGAAAAAAGTCAAGGAAACATTCGATCCAAGAAAGAGAGAAGATGGCAAGGAAGTAACAGGCAGTAGGAAGAAAAGCAGAGCTGCTTAACTGTTCTTTGCATCAGTCTTCATGCAAAAAGAAATTATAGCCCAATGAACCAAAAAAGCTACTGTAAAATACAAACCAGAAATAAATAAAATAACCAATAATGCCACAGATCTGTTAAATATATGATGAAGATATGTAAAGAAAAAATGTGTAATAAAATAAATATTAAAAAAATAAGCAAGAAAAAGGTAAGAGAACACCTGTCTGACCTTGTGAATATAAATCACTAGGACCTGACAGATTACATACCAGAGTTCTAAAGGAACTGGCAGATGTTATCTCAGAACCATTGTATCATATCTTTTAAAAATCCTAGAGCACAGGGGAAGTACTTGAGGATTGGAAAAGAGCTGATGTGGTTCCCATCTTCAAGAAAGGGGGAAAAAAACAGACCCAGCACCAATCAGTGTAATATCAATACCTGGGAAGATCCTGGAAAAGTTAATGAAATACAGATCGGCAAACAAGTAGAATCAAATAAAGTTATAACTAGTAACCAGCACAGGTTTGTTAAAAACAGATCATGCCAAACCAAAATTATTTCATTCTTACACACTAAATTAGTAGACCAGCAAAATACTGTGGACATAGTATACTAGATTTCAGTAAGGCATTTGACAAAGTAGACCACAATCTACTTCTTGGTAAGCTAGAAAAATGTGGAATAAACAGCATTACCACCAGATGGATTTGTAGCTGGCTGACAAACCATTCTCAATGTGTAGCCCCTAATGATACTACATCCACATGAAAAGAAGTAAGTAGTGGGGTACCACAAGGCTCTGTACTCTTCAATATCTTTATAAATGATTTAGATGAGGGAATAAGAGCCAAGGTAGCGCAGTGGTTAGGGTGCAGTACTGCAGGCCACTTCAGCTGACTGCTATCTGCAGTTCAGCGGTTCAAATCTCACAGGCTCAAGGTTGACTCAGCCTTCCATCCTTCCGAGGTGGGTGAAATGAGGACCCAGACTGTGGGGGCGATATGCTGACTCTGTAAACCGCTTAGAGAGGGCTGAAAGCCCTATGAAGCAGTATAAAAGTCTAACTGCTATTGCTAGAGGGGGAACTCATCAAATTAGCAGGGGCTACTAAACTGGCAGGAATAGTCAACACCCCAGAAGACAAACTCAGGATCCAAAAAGATCTTGACAAACATGAACATGGGTTCTATCCAACAAAATGAATTTTAATGTGGAGGAAAAAAAAGCATTACACTTAGGCAGGAAATTCAAAGATATAAGTAGAGATTAGGTGAGATGTGGCTCAAAAGCAGTAACTGTGAGAGGAACCTTGGAGTCCTAGTGGATGATCATTTGAATATGAGCCAGTAATGTGCAGCAGCCGCCAAAAAAGCTAATACAATCCTAGGTTGTATAAACTGTGGCATTAATCAAGATCACATAAAGCATTAAGGCTGCTTTATAAAACCATAGTAAGACCACACCTGGAATACTGCAAGCAATTTTGGTCACCATACTACAAAAAATGTTGAGACTTTGGAAAAAGTTCAGAGAAAAGCAACTAAGATGATCAAAAGTCTGTAGTCTAACCCATATGAAAAACAGCTGCAGATTTTGGGTCTGGCTAGTCTAAAGTAAAGAAGAATTAGGGGTGACATGATAGCAGTATTTCAGTATTCGAGGATCTGCCACAAAGAAGAAGGGGGTACCAGAGGACAGGGCAAGAAATAATGGTTGGAAACTGATCAAAGATAGAAGCAACCTGGAATCAAGAAGAAATGTCAGTAAGGACAATTAACTAGTGGAACAACTTGCCTTCAGAAATCGTGGATGCTCCTTAACTAGAGATTTTTAAGAAGAGATTAGACAGTCACTTATCTGAGGTTGTATAGATTCTCCTGTTTGAGTAGGGGGCTGGACTAGAAGACCTGCCAGATCCCTTCCAGCTTTATTCTAATTCTAAAAAAGAAGAGAGAGAAAAAAATAATAATGGGGACAATTGTTATACACATGACCAAATGAGAAAGACAGATCTATGGATTTTTTTTGCTGATGTATAGTATTGTCAAGAATATGTCATTGCATATACTATGTAAATGGCATGTATCTAGGCGGCTGTAGTGAATTCAACTCTCAGTATACATTGAATTAGGAACAGAAATAGTACAAGAGAAGAGAAAAGGCAAATTTTGCAATAAAAAGTAGGAATGCCAGTTACAGCACAGTGAGAAGAAAATGATATATTTTGAAATGATTGGTCTGAATAGTTAGTCTATTTTAGTGTTAATAAAATTTTAAACTCAAAGAATATATGGTATACAGAAGTGTTTAGTAATATCAAAACTTATGAACTGTGCAGGAATGGTTATATTCATTTTCCTATATACTATATATAGCTGAAAATATTAACATAGTAAACCAAAAAGAAGAAGAATATGTTTATTCTTCATGCCAAAGTTTGATATTTAGTATTTTATTTCTATCTAAGGCAATATACGATTTCCCTCCTCTGAACTATCAACATCCAGGTATGAATAGGTAGGACTAAGAATGATTTAATTATACCTTAAAGTCAAGAAGATTCTGGTAGCATTGATGTAGGATTTAAATTGAAACAAGTTACAAGTACTTTATCAAGTAAATCCTACATCGTTTCAGTCACTCCCTGGTATCTGATGAAATGAAACTGCATCTCATTAAAGTGTTTGCCTTTAATGAAATGTCTTAGGGTGAAAAGTGACGTAGACTTTCTCAGATATTTGGATAACATAGACTAACAGACTTCTTATCCTACAATGTCTTTAACTAAATTTAGTAAAGAAATGTCCTCTAGGCTAATTCCACAGCTTTGTTGCCATATAGTGCTCATACTGCTTTTTGAAGCACAGATATAAAAGCTATTGGCTAATATTCTAATCTTTGGATTATGTTATTTTTAGGGTAATAATCATGATTTGTTTAAGGTTTTGTATATTTACATTTAAGCCTATTTGCTAGACTTTTACCAATGGGATCTGAAGTAGGCTCTTTCTGTTGACACAAGTAGGACAGGCTTGTCTTAGTAGGGCAGGGTAATTCATCAGATAGCAGGGATTTCTGCCATTATGGCTTTAAAGATAATAACCAACACATTGAACAGACCAGTAGCCAGTGAAATTCACACAGCAGAAGTGTAATAGGGGGTCCAAGGACTGCTCTCACTGCTGCACTTTGCACCAGGTGAAGCTACCATGTGACTACCATATGACTTCAAAGGTAGTCCCATATAGAGCACCTTGCAGTAATCCAACAGTAGTGTGAAATGATCAGGACTTGAATAATTGCACAGGTGTCATGATCCAGGGAAGGTCACAATTGCTGCATAAACAGGAGCTGTGAAAAAAGTTTCCTGGTGGTCATGACTGTCACCTGTCGTTCAAGCAGGAGACATAGGTTCAGGAGAACCCTAGGTTGTGAACTGTGTCTGAATGGATTAGTGGAATCCTGTCCAGAATTAAGGTTCACAAACACTCACATCCTGAGGATTGATATGCCCCAAACCATTCAGCCTTGCCAGGGTTTATTGTCTTTGTCTCTCATCCATACATCTCTACAGCTGTAAGAGAACATAGAGACAGAATCACTTGGGTCACCATGTGTAGAGATGAAGAATTTAGCATCATCAGCATATTATTTTATCTCAACCCATGGTGATGGACAATCTCACCCAACAGCTTCATGTAGATATTAAAGAGAGGATAGAATACTGAGCAAAACTGTACAAAACTCTGTTGCTGAGCCCCAACTCATGTAGATGGCCCAAAAGGATATCAGGTAGATAGTACTGAAAGTCCCTGAGAGGTCAAGAGAGAGAGAATTGTTGCATTACTCCAATCCTGCCAAAGATCATCCACGAGTGCAAGAAAAGCTTTCTTTGCCACATTGCCAGGCCTGAATACTGACTGAAAGGGATCCAGGAAATCCATTTCATTCAGGATCTCCTGGAAGTGCTGAGGCAACTACCTTCTCCACCACTTTCCCCAGATGGGAGACTGAGTGAAAATTGTCCAGTGTGTGTATGTGTTTGTGTGTGTGTGTGTGTGTGTGTGAGAGAGAGAGAGCGATGGTTTCAGGGGGTACGCCCCAGTATGGGCGTACTGGAGCCTGCCCGGAGCACCAGGTACTGTTCCGGTACAGTGCTCCGGAGGGCCCACCCACCCGCCTTCATTCCTTACCTGTCCTTTAAAGCCTTTGGTGCTTCCGCGCACAGCTCAGCCGAGCAGCTGGAGCACTGTGGAGGCTTGCAGAGGCATCGCTGGAAGGTAAGACACATCCGTGCACTGTTTGCTAAACACTTCTATACCATCTATCCTTTGAGTTTAAATTTTTTTTTCTTTTTTTTTCTTTTTTTGTTGTTCAAATGTTTTATTTTCATTTTTCATTTTCATTTCATACAGTCACATATATACTGTGCATGATTGGGGCCATATAACATTGGGCAATAAACACAGCCCTCCTTGTACTCCCCAAAATACAAAACCAATATACCACTTCAGCCCTCCATACACCCTTTCTTTCTCCCCCCTCCAACTTTCCTTTCTCCCCTCCAACATTCCCCTCTCCTACTTCCCCTCCCCCTCTATCACTCCTTTCTCCCCCTCCCTTCCAACTCACCCTCCTTCCGATCCTCTCTCCCACCCTCTCTACCCCTCCCTCTTCTTTCCCTCTGCTCCTCACTTTGGTGTATTTCTACTATCTATCGATATATTCAGCTTCTTATTTTTATACTAAAATTAAAAAAAAGCAACAGTATACAAGTGCAATCATGTTACTTTAAAATCTGGCACATACTATATTTCCTCCCCCCTCCCCCCTCCCCCCTGTGACACCACCTCCCTTCCCCCCTCCCAACTTCCCAGAGCCTGTACCCGGTATAACTTGTTATCAAACACAGTCTAAGATGTATTAAAACCAAGAAGTTAGGGGAAAAAAAGTTAATAAAGAAAAAAAAAGGGAAAAGAAAAAAGAAAGAGAAGAGAAAAAAAAGTCAGTGAAATCTCTGCATTGAACTCAGCTTCTTACCATTACACAACTTTAAGTAGTTTTACATTGTTCCTAATCTTATTGTTTAATTACCTGCAGGATTTCCCCAGAAGTTATTTATTGATTCAGCTTTTGCCTGTACTCTTCTCTAGCTAGGGGCCTTATCTCTTTATCTAAGTATCTGTCTGTTTCTAAACCCTTAATTTTATTCCCTTTGTGCCTCCTTCCTCTATAACACAATTTGGATACATTTCAAGATTTTTCTTTTGATATCCTCTTCCAACTCTTTTCATTTTTACCCTTGTTTATGTCTATATATATATATATATTTTGTATTCATGAATACTCCCTCTCATATATGCTTTACTTACATCTCCTACTAATTCCCTGAATATACCCTTATTCATATTCAAAACAAAGTATTCAGATAGCAGTGTTTTTTTTTTTACAATCATTAATATTCTTTTCATATCAAATAACTCCCATTCGGCCTCCAAGACCTTCTTGCCTGCACTACCCTTCCAATTCCGTCCAGACTGGGTTATGATCCAAGAGAACCCTCGCCGCAATCTTTGTCTTCTTCACCCTAGAAGATAAATCATTAGTGATTTGTATAAAATTCAAAGTTGTCCATCAAGTCTTTTTCCCTTCTAGAATTAAGTCTAAGCGATATATCTTCCAAAGGGATCTGCTTCAGTTCATTCAGCCTTAATGTCTTTTCTTAAGTATACAACTATACCATTTTTCTCCTGCGTACAGAGGTCCCAAAGTGTTGACCAAGTTCGAGGTTGAACAGATATTCTGGATCAGTTAATTTATATGAATTTCTTGCAAACAAGTTACCTCATTCTTAAACTGTTTGAGATAGTAAACTATTTTCTTTCTCTTCTGTAAAGAGTTCAGACATAACTCCTTGATCAATGGCCGACGATTATTGAGGTTGTTGCAATCTGCCTTGTTTGCCCATTCGTCTGGTAGTCGTAGCGGCTAGGTCCTTGTTCTCTGGTCCCTTGCCCTTCCGGAAGGAGGAAATGGTGCTTTCTGTCTTGTAATTGTATAATTTGCTGTTTATCTTGTCCTTCTCGTAGTCTTTCTCCAGATCCAGATGATTCAGGGTGTCCCACCTTCAGGGTCTTGTGATAGAAATCTCGGGCTTCCCATACAGAGTTGAGACGATATTTTTGCTTATCAAATGTAATTATAATACCAAATGGCACATCCCATCTGTACTGTATCTGGCGGTTTCTGAGTTCTTTCACTAGAAAAGCATAATCTCTCCTGGCCCTTAGCATTTGGGGTGGTATTTCTTTCAAAACAATCAAATCCTGTCCGCCAATTTGTAGCCTGGTATTATAAGACTCTTGTAGTATCACATTTCTAGACTCTCTTGTAGTAAAATATAATTACTCTCGAGGAAGTTGTCTCTGTTTTGCCGCCCAAGAATTAATGCGGTAAATTTTTTCGATCTGCCAGTCAAAGTTAATTCCCGGTCTTCCCACCAGACGATTAAAGGCCTCTGAGAAAATCTGCTTCTGATTCTCCTGTTCGTTTTCACGCAGCCCCCTGACTCTTAATGCAAGCTCCATCTGTTTATAGTGTATCATAACAATTTGTTTTTCTGCGTTGTCAACTTTTGTTGCATCACTTCAATTTTGGATGTCAAGTTGGTGTTGGCTTCCTCAAGTACCTCTAGCTTATCTTCCATTCCAGCAATATATTCTGTCAGTACAGTTACAAGTCCCACCATATCGTCCTTTGTTTTGGCAATCCTAGTATCAAGCTTATCACATAAGTCTGCATTAAATTTCTTTATCTCCTCTCTAAATTCTCTAAGAGTCTCAAGGAAAAACTCTTTTGTTATTAAATCTCCAGTAGGGGGCGTAGAGGATGAAAGCTGCAACTTTGTGCCAAGTGCGTGAGGTGTATTCCTAAAAGAACGTCTCCCCGACTTTGATTTTGATGCCATTATTTCTTTTCTTCAAACAATTATTCAGCAGTTATTCAAACTCTGCTGGCCCGTTATGTAACTTGCGAGAGAAGAAAGTATTAAGTCCCCCCTTTATTTGTTCTTAGAAGTTTTTCAAAAGGTTTCAGAAAAGAGCAGTATAACAAAGCAATTTTCGCAGAGAGTTTACGGAAGGTTTCAAAAGACTGGCATTACACCAAAACAGTTCAGCAAAAAGAAAAAAAAACACCTCTGTTTGGAATGTCTCTATCATAGCAAAGAGTCTTTGAAAACTTTTAGAAGTTGATAAGAAAAAATCTTCAGAGAAGTGGAGCTAATTAATTAATGGGAGGCTATTCCTTTGATTCCTTGCCAGGAAAGTAGGAATGTACCATTATTACAAGTGCGGAGGGTACAAAAACGCCATCTTGGGAGCAGTTGCACAAAGGAAGCTTTTATTAAACTGAAGCTAGGATTTTTTCTAGAAAAAGCAAATAAAGTTCTCAGGTACAGGCTCTGCTTGTATTAGTTTCAGATAAATGTCTCAAAAATTGTCCTAAGAGGGGTTTCTTTGCCTTGTGATGTTAGAACAGCCGAGATTTCTGGCCGGAGCATGACTCAGCTTTGGTTGTCTCCCCCTTTCTGTTCGCAGCAAAAAAAAAGCTGCAAACTTCAAAGAAAGCTCTTACCAGCTGGGTCTCTCTCTGCAATCTTCTTGCCTGAAGAATGAGGTATCTGCTAGGTGTTTAAGCAGATAATGAGCCAGAGATCTGGGGGCAGCTCCATTAAGCCGCCGCCAACGGCAAAGTCCTGCCCCGGAAGTCGAGTTTAAAATTTTATTAACACTAAAATAGATTAACTATTGAGACCAATCATTTCAAAAACATATCATTTTCATGTGAAGGATGCCAGGTTTTGTTGCAACTGTACCGATTGCAACGGGATCCGAACCCACCACTGGTGTGTGTGTGTATGTGTGTGTGTGTGTGAGAGAGAGAGAGAGAGAGAGAGAAGAAGAGAGAGAACGAACTTACCCTTATCTTAGTCAGCTGCTTCTGTTTATTCACAGGAGGGTTCAGAACACTAAGGTAAGGAACACTAACAGATTTAATTGATAATCTAAAACTATAATTTAAAATTAATCTAAATGTGGCCACAAATTAAACCCAAGAGTCCCACTCTAACAGGAGATTTTGTATCAGATGAATAACATATTTAGGCAGAAGATTGCAGAATTATATTTTTGGGATTGCAAGTAACCTTGCTGGGTCTTCTACAAGAGGTTTTATTAAGATCATTATTGACTGTTTGATGCCTCAATAGAGGAAATCAGTTATGCTGTTTTTCAAAAGGACTCTACATTTGTAGCAGTGGTGGGTTCTGGATCCCATTGTAACCGGTACGGTTGCAATGGGGCCCGGTGTCCTCCACATGAATGTGTGCAATGCGTGTGCAGTGCGTGCATGCATCTTACCTTCCAGTGACGCCTCCTCAAGCCTCCACAATGCTCCAGCTGGTTGGCGTAGTGTCATGTAGGCACTGTATACGCCATGCGTGTGCGCGGAAGCGCCAAAGACTTTAAAGGACAGATAAGAGCACGGGCAGGTGGGTGGGCCCTCCGGAGCACCGTACCGGAACAGTACCCGGTGCTCCGGACAGGCTTCGGTACACACATACCGGGGCGTATCTCCTACAACCCACCACTGATTTGTGAATATAACTCCTATAGAAAGTATAGGAGCCAGGGTGGCACAGTGGTTAGAATGCTAAATCCTGCCCACTGCCAAGAGTTCAATCTTGAGCAGCTCAAAGTTGACCCATCCTTCCATCCTTCTGAGGTGAATAAAATGAGGACCCAGATTGTTGAAGGCAATATGCAAATATTACTTATACATTTTAAACTATCCAGAGAGTACTGTATAAGCCTAAATTATAGAGGAAACCTTAAAAAGCAGCTTCAAATTTATCCTGTCAGTAACATGGACACTTGGAGGAATTGGAATATGTTTGATTTGTTTGATATTTTTGCTAAATTTTCTTTCGCAGTGGTGCAACACAGAATAATTGCATAACTGAAATTGCTGTTATAATCATTTTTTTTTCCTATAGCCCAGTTCCTCACTTGGCTAAAGTTAGGAATTTGAATTTTGAAGGGTTATTTTACTCACCAGAAAGTGAATAAAGTATATATTATGTTGGGATATTTCAGCCTTACTGCTATTAAAAAATAATAATTGAAAACATCTCTCATTCTTTCTTGAGATAAATTGAGATTTTTGTAAAAATGTATTTTTTTTTCTACAAAATATTTTAGAATATACTGTACTTCCTCATCTGTACGGAATCACCATTTCCAGACAAGTGGTTCTGGACTGGTCTTTGGGAAGAAATTTTAATGGCCAACATTTTTTTTAACCATAAAATGAAATTAGGATTATACAATTGTAGAATATCTCGGTCTCCTTCCTCATCCTCCCATAAACTAGTCAAAATATAAGCTACTAGGAACTTTTGCCAAGCACTTGAGGTGTTACAGTACTTAGTTCTTACCTTGCTGTTTAAAATATCACCCTTTACTGTAGCCATTATAGGAGTTACTTAGCTTTAAAACTGGGACAAGATTAATTTAGTTATTGAGATAAACAGATATAAATTGACAGGAACAAGAAGAATAAAGAACCACAAATACTTGTCTGGGTCCCCCATCACCAAATGGACTACTAGCAATAAACAAAGATTTATTCTTTGTCCTTCTTATTTACTTGTAAGACTGCCAATAATATCCCATCAACTGCAGTTGATGTTTATTACAAGGAGATATTGTTTCACCATATAAGACAGCTATTACATTGTTGTCATCTGACTGAACACACGGTTAAGCCTTAGGTTGTTAGAAGAATCAGTTACACTTTTATCTGTGCTTATCTTTTTTTTAAAGAGAGGCTCACTTTGCTATTAACAACAGTTAGTGTACTGTACAGCTTTTAAATAATTTTTGCACACACTGATGCACATGAATTACTATTTACTGTTCAGAATCCAAGCTGAAAAAAGTGTCTTAAAATATAATTCAACTTTTTAACATTAAGGAAACCAGTTTGGTATGAGATTATGGTCTAGCTCTTCGTGTTTTTCACCCCTTCTTAGATGGTTATTACTGTGATAGTACCTGGTTCCTATTCTGGGAGGAAGCTGTGATTTGGTCCCAGGTTCTGCAGCTTTTTTACACTGGGTTGTGTCTTCCCTTTGTCCCATATGTTTTTCCAGTAGTGTTCAATTTTTACTGTTTGTGGCTCTGCTATTACTATGTTATTGCACTGCAATTGGGATTACACCTTGGATGATCCCAATATGCCCAAATAAAGGGCATTTATTTTCTTGGTCTCTGCTTCCCTAGTGTATCTCCTTTGTCTGGTAGCCAGCCTTTGTTTAGTTGTTTATCAAGCTTCAGATGGAGTCAAGCCCCTGTGTTTTTTCAGAAGCCAATCTTATCCTTAATCCCCACCCTTTTTTATAGTTTCACTTGCTGACTAACTTCTTTCCCAGTTGCCTTAATATTAGCCTCCAACCTCATTTTCTGAGGGCTGATGTACTGTTTTTCTTCTTGATGTGTAGCCAAGCATTTCCAGTACCACCAAAGTTATAGTATATACCAGTGCATTCGTTTGAGTTATGGCGGTTGGAGGGATTGTCATGAGGACTCTACTAACATCTTCTATCATACTATCTGATGTACTTCACTGTCAAGCCTTGGTAACTGGTCTCAAGGGTTGGCCGTAGGTAGTTTTATGCTTCAGTCAGTTGCTGTGCTCTGTAATGGAAAGATTGGCAATGATGTTCCAAATTCAAGTGTTTGCTGCACACCGAGTTGTTTTTCCACATCTTCTTCAATCTGCAATGCAAGAGCCAAGGTGGCGCAGTGGTTAAATGCAGCACTGCAGGCTACTGCTAGATCAGCAGGTCAGCGGTTCAATCTCACTGGCTCAGGGTTGACTCAGCCTTCCATCCTTCCGAGGTGGGTAAAATGAGGACCCAGATTGTTGGGGGCAATATGCTGACTCTCTGTAAACCGCTTAGAGAGACCTGAAAGGCCTATGAAGCGGTATATAAGTCTACTGCTATATATTAATTTGTAATTTGTGTATTTCAAACTGTGAGAGAAGCTTCCTCTTCATTAAATTGAAATATTAGGTGACTAGCTGTTTTTGTAAGAGATGGGGAGCTGGTACAACGGACTTCAGCGAACCAGCAGTTTCCCAGGATGAAGAGAACACAGAGAGGAACAGGCAAGAGCCCTTAGCTAGATAGGAAACAGAAGAAAAGTAAGGACAACTGCTTTATAGAACGTTGCTGTTTATATCTGTTAGGGTGATGCAGTAAGGATTTAGTCTGGCAAAATTATGTCTATTGTGTATAAGCAAATAAAAAATTGCTCTTCATCCTCGGGTTTAATCTGACTGTTTCTCAGTTACTATGGATATAGGTCTTATGCCATAGTTCCTTCTTACATTTCATATATCCTCTCTGATCAGTTTACTGTTGTAGTAATATTCCATTTATCCAGGATTTCTTGTTTCATCTGTATATGGTTTATTCCAGTAGGCCACTTATCGGCAGATTGCCAAATATCTAGGGTGAACCTTGTTAATCCAGGAAACTTCCAAGTCAGCATGTTTTTTTATCATGTTATTTTCATATCTGAAGTAGGTAGGTGAAGCATTAGAGGGGCTTTGCCAAAAACCTTTACTGGTAAGGCAGGTACCAAATGATACTATGTAACTCCCATTATAAATGCTATTGAAAAAAGATATTAAGTATCTATCTAATCCACTGCTGGAAAGTTTGACAACATTTAATTTGCTTTTAAAAAATGCCACTCTCTTAAGGTTCTGCACAAAACACAATATCATACCTATCTTCTAAGGTTTATGAAGCACGTACCAGTCCTGTGGACAGTTAAGTCTTTATTTCATTGAATTCCATGAAATAAGAAGTCTCTTGGAAGAAAATTTGCTTCCTAAATTAACCACCTCTTGTGAAATAAACCTCTTACAAAAATATGAGCATGTCCTATTTTTGTTATAATATCTTATAAGTTGGGCAACACATAACATAGAGTGAAGAGGCACCCACAACTAGTTTTTTTGGGATATCCAGATCTGCAATTTACATATATCAATTTCTTCAATTTGAAAATTCCTAGGTTTATATCTATGATCTCTTAAAGTATTATTCACATTATTAGTTCCTTTTAATTTCTTTTCTCAGTTGCAATGAAATGAAATGTATATTTTACTATCCTTCTTCCAAAGAAGAAACTTTTTAAATTATTTTTCTCACTTGATCCAGTTGAGGTTTCAAAAAATTAACCTTAAAATGAAAGGGCTATTAAAATAATAACTTTCATTTTTGGTGGCAAAGTAAACGTACTTTTAAGCTATGGTATTGTTTTTACAGTATTTTACAATACTATACAACAATACAATACATTTTACAATACACTATTGTTTTTAGTTCTGTCTTTCATTTCCTTTGAAATATGAGGCAGATTTAGTAGTATCTTTATTCTGATATGACCACAGTTCTGCCTTAATATTTGTCCCCATAGCTAAGCACGTATTCAAAGAAAATGCCTTTATAATAATGCTTAAGAACAAAGCCACATGGTATAAGCATTTACTAATGTTTCAGATGGCAGATTTCAATGCTCACTCATACTTGCAGGTAACATGGATTTGAGCAAAAACTTAAAGGGATGCATTCAAGATTATGGCTTTTCATTTCCAGATTCTACAGTGGTGCAATCCAACAAGAGGTACACCATATGATTCTTGTAATAGTGTACTTCAATGGACTTCTTTATTTAATCTTGGAGTCCTAGTGGACAACCATTTAAATGTGAGTCAGCAATGTGCAGCAGCTGCCAAAAAAGCCAACTTAGTTCTAGGCTGCATAAACAGAGGGATAGAATCAAGATCACATGAAGTGTAATACAGCTTTATAATGCCTTGGCAAGGCCACACTTAGAATACTGCATTCAGTTTTGGCTGCCACAATGTAGAAAAGATGTCAAAACTCTAGAAAGAGTGCAGAGAAGAGCAACAAAGATGATTAGGGGACTGGAGATTAAAACATATGAAGAAGGGTTGCAGGAACTGGGTATGTCTAGTTTAAAGAAAAGAAGGACTAGGGGAGACATGATAGCAGTGTTCTGATATCTCAGGGGCTGCCACAAAGAAGAGGGAGTCAAACTATTTTCCAAAGCACTTGAGGGTATGACAAGAAGCAATGGGTGGAAACTAATCAAGGAGAGAAGCAACTTAGAACTAAGGAGAGATTTCCTGACAGTTAGAACAATTAATCAGTGGAACAACTTGTCTCCAGTAGTTATGAATGCTCCAACACTGGAAGTTTTTAAGAAGATGTTGGATATCCATTTGTCTGAAGTGGTGTAGGGTTTTCTGCCTGAGCAGGGGGTTGGACTAGAAGACCTCCAAAATCACTTCCAACTCTGTTATTCTATACTCATCTAACACATGTGCCTCTAGGAATTCCAATTCTTGGCACTGGAATTGACTGGATATATTACTTTGGGTAATAGTTATTTTTACAACTCTATTAACTGGGTTAATATTGGTGAAAGAGCATCTCTTAGCTTTAAGCAATATAGCTTTTCTTGACAGGTTCACAATGCATTTTCTATCAATTTAAAAATAGTTACAACAATTTTCTTAATAGATGACAGACACAGTATGAAGATTTTCAAAAAGAATTTTTTTCTGAAAAATGTGCAACATGTTGCCAATGAAAAATGAGTTCTCTGTAACCTTTTTGGTTTTATTTTATAAATGATGGCTTAGGTATGAATAACCTGAGTTGATTGTTCAGTAACACTGTTTAATATGATGGACATTTTATTTAATTGCTTTGACGGAAATTATTATTTGTTAAACTGCAAGAAAAAATGGGGTCTCAAAACTTTAACAATCATTTTCATGCTTCATTCAAAAATGCAATCTTTTTTTTAAAAAAAAAAAACCCATTCCCTATTCAACACTGAAAAGAAACATAACAAGAAGGCTGTCAATATTCTCTGCTGCAACCCTTTATTTTGATAACCTCTTGACTCAAGACGTTTGCTGAGGGAATGAAATGGCATTAGAAGACATCTCCTTCACAATTCTGGCAGCATTTCATACATGTTGCTAGTTCAATGCCCATTCGAACATCCCCCATAGCAGTCATGCACTCCATTAGTTACCCATAAACGACAACAACTAATTGTACCTACTCACTATAGCAGGGTTTGACCTGAGAAACTCTAAAACTCTTGCTTAACTTTATTAACACTGAGCATTTGAATCATTTCATAATTTTAAATAAAGTTCTCCCTTGACCAGCAAGGGAATTGTCAGCAGAGTTTAAGCCTCAGCAGCAGCTGGTAATGTTCTTAGCCAAATTCTTCAGATATTGTCCATCTGCAGTGATATGTGGCTGGCTTCTGCCCTGACATTTGCTTAATCTTCAGAACAGATTTCCTGGCTCTAGGAAAACTTAATTTCTGATTCCTCTAATCCAGATGCTGGCCAAAATGCTGTTTTCAATCTATACAGAGCAGTTTGTTTTCTGTTCCTCGTTAAGAGCTGGTTTCTTTGCTGATAATTTTTTCTATAACAGTCATATTAATAGCTCAAAAATCCACTGTTGAGTTTCAGATAAAGGATCACATCTATTCATGAAATCTTCTTTTCTGCTGGATTGCAATCAATGCAGCTGCCACTCACCGTATGGAATAAAGTTTTGTCCTGTAGGATGAAAATAAAAACAATTAATGAACAACCAAGTGCCAGATTATTAAAAATGGACATATTTCCAGAACATACTTTTAAACATCTAAGTCTGGTTTCTTTGAGATTTATGTAGCAAGTCTACAGTGTAATTAATATTGGAAAATATTTCCCCAATTATTTTCAATGAATTATATGTTATCTACAGCAGAGTTTCTCAAACTTTACAATCTTTAAGATGTATGAACCTCAATTAATAGAATGGTATTCTGAGAGATGAAGTCCATACATCTTAAAGGTTGCCAAGTTTAAAATATTGGTCTAGAATGGAATAGAAAGAATAGAACAGAACAATTTTGTTTTTACATATGACTTTCAGCAGATGGCAGACCTTAGCTGATTTTAGCAAATCCAGAAAGTTAAAGAGATCTAGCTTCGTTAATGCGGGGAAATTTAGTGCTATACGCTACACTGGGAAGAAACCATCCAAAAGAAAAGAAATGACAAGCTGCTTTTCCCTCTTATGCCAAGATAATTGCTTCTCCCCACCCTTATCTAACCTCCCTCTCCCTCTCCCTCCCCTCTAGATAGATAGATAGATATCCATCCATATGTATCTATCTATCTATCTATCTATCTATCTATCTATCTATCTATCTATCTATCTACTATCTATCTATCTATCATCTATCTATCTATCTATCTATCTATCTATCTATCTATCTATCTATCTATCATCTATCATCTATCATCTATCTATCTATCTCTATCTCCATCCTATTCTGCATGCAGTGATCCAAATGCTGGTAATGAGTGAAATAGGAAAGATTGTCCAATATTTATAAAGATAAGTTCCCTGCTTTCAATAATTTTAATATCAAGCCAACACACTTAAACATTCTGTCCTGTTTTGTTTTTTACTCCTATCTTGTAGGAACTGGCTTGCCCAAACCACCATGATAGTGGGAGCTTAGTAATAAGGTAAAAGTAAGAGTTCCTCTCGCACATATGTACTAGTTGTTTCTGACTCTAGGGAATAGTGCTCATCTCTGTTTCAAAGCCGAAGAACCAGCGCTGTCCAAAGACATCTCTGTGGTCATGTGGCTGGCATGACAAAGGACTCATGTCCATATTGATGAGCATAGTGACTGAATTCTGCATTCACTATAATATCCACTGCAGGAATTGCTATAGCATGAACCTTGACTATAATGTTAAATCAAACTAGGTAACTCACAGACTGTATTTAGGTGACAATCCTGAAATCTAATGGGATTAGCAGAATAATACTGTAGTTAACTTTCCTTTTGTTGCAGTTCTTCTCCTGATAATCTAACTGACGTCATGGAGAATGGCTGCCAATAAATGTGGAAAATACATAATAAGTAAATGAACAAACAAACTGATTTTGGTTTTTGTTAATGCCATTCCCTATTCCACATGAGATTCAAGGTTAAATTGTAAAATCAGAACCAAATTGGTAACTGATCTGATGAGTAAATATTTTAATGAGATATAGTCTTAAAGACACTGTACTCAAAAAGGAAAAGTTATGCACATTGTAGTGACATGCAGCAGCTCTCAGAAGACAGATACTCACACCCCACAATATAATGACAATCATTTGGGTCCCTTGTTTTAAGCTGTTCTTACCCACCATACTACTCCAAAGCCAACTCAATATTTTCTAGTTCTAACTGCTGATGTATTGCCAAAATGGTAAGGCAGATTCATTTTGAAAAGTCAAATCGAATTTTGACTCTTTCTGTATAGCATTGTTTTTTTTTGTCATAGCACTTTCTTTTGACAATGCATGTATCTTTCAGATCCCTAAAAGTGTCACTGCCATTCAATTGGGGAGGAGGGTCTCGGAGTTAAATCACTAGTGTATCTGTAACAACTGAGTTTAATAACTTTACAACTGGTTTCCTATCACCGGAAGACTGAAGGTCCCAGCATTTCTGGAGGGATGTTTATGATAGCCATGTGGGATAACTTACTTTAATGTCTAACTAGAGAAAGCCATGGGAACATGTGTTTTATTGACTCTCGGCAGAAGACTTAAGGAAACATCTTCACACTTGTGCATTGGTTAGAATCTGTATTCGGACAAAGGGGAGGAGTCATTATCAGCTTAATCCCATTTGCATTGCCTAAAGGGTTTCAGATGCTGCTTTGCTTCTAATGGTTTCCATCCTTATTGATTAAAGGTTCCTTTTGAAATAATCCGTTTCAAGAGTCTTTACTTTCTCAAGTTAGGAGAGGGGCCATTACATAAAGCAGCATCTCTCTTCAAAGTAGTCAACCAGGAGAGACAACCTTTTACTCTACTGAGGGAACCCAGCAAACCATGTCTGAGCATAACAGCGAACAAGGACAAACTGACTGCTGGAGGGAGATGGAAACAACCAGAGACCTGCTCCTTGAACGCTGCCAGAGAGAATGAGGTAAGCTTGGAGGACCCTAAAAAGCCCCATTGGTCAATTGGAATCGGGGTGAAAGACAGCTGGGAAGGGAGAACCAGGGGACTCACTCTTACCTGAGGTAGCCAAAAACCAGGGAGGAAATTGGAGTTAAAAGCCCCCTCTGGCCAGGAGGAGCTAAATGAAGCCTTGCTGAGAGAGGATCCTCTGAAGAGGCATGTAACCCAGTTGGTGGTGGAAATTTTGGAAAATCTCAACATCCGGGGGGAGCCAGACCGGCAACTGAGAAGCAGTGGAAGGGCGGCAAACGGGGATGATGCCAGGGGAACTAACCCCCTCTGGTCCCTGCTGATCAAGCTGACGGCACAGCAGCAACAGCTAGGAATCCAGAAAACCCTCCCCCCAGTTGGCGCATGGGTTGGGAGCCACTCCTAACCAACTCTAAAACCTGCAGTTAGAAAGGAAAACTCCTTCAATGGGCATAAAATTTGATGGGAACCCGAAAATATTGGGATTCTTTGTGGCACACGTGCTCACCTGCAAGAATATGGCTGTGATTTTCGAACCCAAGGAGCCCGAGTGCGAGTGCTCACCCTAGACCTGGAAGGAGCCACCACTAGATGGAATGTAACTTTACATGAGTGGTATCTCATTACTGAAGAGGCAGAGATTGACATGGCCAGAAATCAGTACCGAGCAGGACTAATGTGGAAGAAATCCCAACCCCAATGGAAACAAGAACCTGTCAGCTTCTGCTTTGCTGTTGCTTCAGCTGCCATGAAACGGGGAGGGAGGGCACGGTATTTTGGGTGGGGTTACTCATTGTGCTGGAGGAAGGTTCTGGAGTTCTCTGGATGGACGACTACGCATGCGTGGGGGTTTTCCCGCTTAGACTAACGGCACCGACATTCCATCTTCATGATGCCTTTTGAAGTTATCTCACACCTGACACTTGAAGGACTTATGATTGGACTGGGTCTATGATGCCAGGGGGTGTGGAAAGGGCTATTCTATATATCAACTGCTTTCGTGCCTAATTAACCAGACTTTGCTATGCAACCGCTCTCTAGCCATATGTAATTAGTAAAAGTACTTTTGATTTCCTACACATGGAATCGTTGGTCTTTCTTTCCTAATTATATTATGGAGGGATGCTGACAAGTAGCAAAGTCTGAAAAACCCTTTCCAGGAGACCAACATCTACCGTGAAGGGTGTAAATGTCTTCGCCAGCCAGCGGAGAAAAGGAGGCCGTTTGTGAGGGGGCTTCCACCGAGGCCGGGCCCCCCGAACTCTCGTTTCACGAGGCCGGCCCTCCGAACTCTCGCTTCATGAAGATTTACTTCAGCTGCAGATTTCAAGCCAGCCTGACCCACCTCCCCCCCGATGGTCCACCTCGGTAGGACAAAGAGAGGAGGGGGCAAGCTGGATGTGGGGGTTACCCGAAGACAACCCCGACAAAGACCGTTGGAGACGGGAGCTGTGAGAAAACCCCAGAGGAGAGATCTACCTGATTACTGGGGACAAAGGTACTTTGGGGAAATAGGTGGAGAAGATGAAGAGGACAGGAGGGGCTGGGAGCGAGAGTACCCACGCTGATTCACCCCCCCTCGGGCTGTTACACCCCCTGCTGCTGAGGCTTTTGCCAGACCAGGGGCCCCACCTCCCCGAAGACACCGAATGGCCAAAATCCCCCCCCTGCCTGTGAGATTTAATGGAGATTCTGCAAACCTGGGGCCTTTTATTATGCAAGTCTTTAATTACATGGAAATCTACGGCCGTGATTTTGAAAGTGACACTATGAGAGTAAGAATGATTCTACTCTCTTTAGATAGGAAGCGGCTGACTGGAGCAATGCGTTGCATCTGTCAGCTTCCCCCCTCCTGAGGGATTTTAATAGGTTTATGGAGGCTTTCAAAAGACGCTTTGATGACCCCCTGACTGAGAAGCGAAGCAAATTAAAATTTATAACCCTCGAGCAGGACGACAGGCCTGTGGCTCGGTATATTCAAGACTTTCAACGCCTTTCCCAGTACATGAGAGGATGGAGTGAGGACGCCTTTTGGACAAATTTGCTTTGGGCTTAGATGAGGAAATCTATCAGCAATGCGTCAATCGCAATCTGCCCAGGCGCTTGACCGTCTGGTTTGAGCACGCAGCTGACATCGAGCTGGATTTAACCAGGCTTCGTTGTGCCAAAGAGGAAAGACGAATGAGAGAGAAGAAAGCTGCAAAGACCACCCCTCCACCAGGCCGCAAAGCCCCGTTCGGGGAAGGGTGAAGGGCGAGGGGCCCCCTCCGGGAGGTCCAGACCAGTAACGTGCTTCCGTTGTGGGAAATTAGGCCATCGGCCCCCGACTGCCGTGCTAAATTACCCTCCACCTCCCAACCCCCACCCAACGAGGAGAAGTCTGGCAGAGCCTCCGACAAGAGGAAGAAGGAAGCTGCCTTCGCTATGGATTCCAGACCCCCTCGCTTCGGCCACGCTTGGAGGGAGAAGCAGACACCCCTCCACCTCTTCCGAGGACTCTGATGAAGCATCGCCTCACTGGGTGAGTTCAAACAAAGGCCCCATGCTATTCCCCATAGAATTAAAAGTTCCCCCTGATGGGCAGCCGGCATCCCTTCACGCCTTGCTTGACTCAGGGTGTTCCCGGTGCATGATCAACCCTACCATGGTTGAAAACTGGGTCTCAAATTACGGACTTTGAAAACCCCCATTGCTTTTTGCCAGATTGATGGGTCCATTGCGGGAGGGGGCCTGCCCATTTTTTTACTGAGCCTTGGAAATGAGGATGGGCTCCCACACAGAACTAATCTCTTTTATAGTAGCGCCTGGAATGGACAGGCCTCTGATTTTGGGCCTTCCTTGGCTCCGGAAGTGGAACCCTCGCATAAATTGGAGGGCTGGCTGGCTGCGCATTCGCACAAAGGAGCCTCCGGAGGGGGAGGGCATTCCTGAACGAACTGTTTCTGACGCTCCTGAGGTGGCCGCTAGAGGGCAGGAGAGGATTGATGGAGAGGAGAAAATTCCTAAAGTATATTGGGACCTCAAGAGGTTTTTAGCGAAAAGTCCTCCGACAAACTTCCACCCCACAGGCCTACCGACTGCTCGATTGACATTCTACCCGGGGTTAAGCTGCCAAAACCCCAGATCTATTCCATGTCTCCCAGAGAAATGGAAGAAATGCGCAAGTTCATAGATAAAAATTTAGAACGTGGGTTTATCGAACCTGCTCGACCCAAAGTGGCTGCTCCTGTATTATTCCGTGAGAAAAAAGATGGCTCTCTCCGTTTGTGTGTTAACTTCAAAAACTTAAATTGCATCTCCGCCCAAAACCTCTACCCACTTCCGTTGATGAAGGACATGTTGGCCCAGTGGGAAAGGGCCGCATTTTCACTAAATTGGACCTCAGGGCTTACTATAGAGTGCATAAAGGAGGGAGACGAGTGGAAGACGGCTTTCAATTGCCCTCTTGGCTGTTTCCAGTTCCGGGTCATGCCATTTGGCCTGCAGGGGGCGCCTGCGGTTTTTATGCAATTAATTAATGAGATCTTGCATGACCACCTCTACAAAGGCGTCATCGTATATTGGACGATATCCTTATCTATACTCGCACCTACGACCAACATGTCGCACTTGTGCGCTGTTTTGAAGAAACTCCGGGCCGCTGATCTTTATGCCAAATTGTCTAAGTGTGAATTTCACCAAACTAAAATTGACTACCTTGGATATCGCATCTCTCCAGCCGGCATTGAAATGGACCCTGAAAAGGTGAGGGCGGTCACTGAGTGGGACGCGCCCAGAACTCGCAGGCAATTGCAAAATTTTTAGGTTTTGCTAATTTCTACCGTCAATTCATTCCTTCTTTTGCCAAAATTGCGCTTCCTATAACTAATTTGCTCAAATCCAAAGGAGAACCTAAACCTAAGCCTAGCAAACCTCTAGACTGGACCATGGAATGCCAGGCGGCTTTCGAAAAACTGAAACGTCTGTTTGCTGCGGAGCCGGTGCTGAAGCATCCCGACATGGACAAGCCTTTCGTCGTCCAAGCTGATGCCAGCGACGTCGCCGTTGGGGCCGTCTTGCTGCAAACCAACGACCAAGGTAACCTACAACCTTGCATACACCTCCCGGAAGCTCACGGACACAGAGAGACGTTGGGCGGTTTGGGAAAAAAAGCATTTGCGGTCCGTTGGGCCCTGAGCACGTGGCGCCATTTCCTGGAAGGCGCTAAACACCCTTTCGAGGTGTGGACTGACCACAAAATTTGGAAGCTTTGAGGACGCCGCGCCGTCTCTCCCCCAAACAAATGCGGTGGGCCCAACATTTCAACCGTTTCAACTTCACACTCAAATACATCCCAGGTGGGAAGAATTTCATGGCAGATGCCTTGTCCAGACTCCCTCAATATAACTGCTCTAAACTGAGCATCGTACAACCATGGTCCCCACTTCCAGCCTGGCGGCCCCGGTCATTACTCGCCAACAGGCCCACGCAAAAGTAGAGTGCCTCAAGACATTCTTTCTGACCTCAAACTCGCACTTCCTCAAGATGACTGGTTCCTAAAGCATCGGGATGAGTGCACTATGAGGGACGAATTGCCATGGGTCGGCGCCAAATTGTATGTCCCTGCGTCCCTCCGTCTCGGGATCCTCCGCCGCTCATGACTCCAAACTGGCGGGTCATTTTGGTTTCGTTAAAACTTTACATTTAGTGAAGAGGCAATTCTGGTGGCCCTCTTTGAAGAAGGACATTGAACTTTATGTTGCCAGTTGCCCCGTTTGTGCGGCCGCTAAACGGCCCCCTGGGAAACCTCAAGGTTACTCCAATCTGTTGCCCGGCCTGTTGCCCCTTGGAAGGAGATTTCTATGGACTTTATTGTTGAGCTCCCCGAGAGCCAGGGGCACACCGTCATCTGGGTTGTCACGGACTTGTTTTCCAAACAGGTTCATTTTGCCATGCCACAAAATTCCTTCCGCTAAGGCACTAGCTAAACTCTTCATTTCCCATATTTACCGCTTGCATGGGGTACCTGATCGCATCATCTCCGATAGAGGTGTCCAGTTCACATCAGTTTTCTGGAAAGAATTTCTCAAACGTATTGGCTCCGCCCAGGGCCTTAGCTCCGCCTACCATCCTCAGACTAATGGCGGCTGTGAACGGACTAATTCTGTTCTTGAACAATATTTACGTTGTTTCATCAATTATCAACAAGATGATTGGGTCGATTTGTTACCCCACGCTGAAGTGGCTTCAACAACTCTGTCCATTCCAGCACGGGTTCACACCTTTCCGAGTCGTCTATGGTCAAGATTTTGTCCCTATTCCTGAATTGCCTCAGGACCAGCCCCAAGTTCCCTCCGTCGCTGACTGGAGTGACCGTCTCAGCCGCATTTGGCCTTTGACCCTGTCAACTCTGGATGCTGCCATCGTGCCCATAAGAAACAGGCGGACAAAAAGCGTACGCAGCCTTATGAATACCGGGAGGGAGACATGGTTTATTTGTCCACTAAATTCCTTCACACCACGCAGAAGTCCAAAAAGTTGGGTCCGAAATATGTGGGTCCGTTCCCCGTCGTGAAGGTCATCAATCCTGTCTCCGTTCGCTTGCAATTACCCAAGCACCTCAACCGGGTTCACCCGGTATTCCACATTAACCTGATTAAACCTGTCCGGGTTTCACATCTGCGTCCGCCTGATGACCCTCCGCCTGCTCCTTTGCTCATTGATGGTGAACAGCATTTTGAAGTTCGTCAAATTCTTGATTCCCGCAAGCGGCGTAATCGCATCCAATACTTGGTGGCTTGGAAACATTTCCCTCCCTTCATACGGAATGGGTTGACAAATCCCATGTTCGTGCCCCCCGCCTCCTTCAAAGTTTTATGATGCTTATCCTGACAAGCCTTAATTTTTCTCTTTCCCCTCCCTATTTCTTTTGTGTTTTGTTGTTCGTCTGTTTGTGTTTTTTTTTTTTAGGCATGATCGCCTTTTTCCGGGGGACGGCGGATGTCAGCTTCTGCTTTGCTGTTGCTTCAGCTGCCATGAAACGGGGAGGGAGGGCACGGTATTTTGGGTGGGGTTACTCATTGTGCTGGAGGAAGGTTCTGGAGTTCTCTGGATGGACAGACTACGCATGCGTGGGGGTTTTCCCGCTTAGACTAACGGCACCGACATTCCATCTTCATGATGCCTTTTGAAGTTATCTCACACCTGACACTTGAAGGACTTATGATTGGACTGGGTCTATGATGCCAGGGGTGTGGAAAGGGCTATTCTATATATCAACTGCTTTCGCGCCTAATTAACCAGACTTTGCTATGCAACCGCTCTCTAGCCATATGTAATTAGTAAAAGTACTTTTGATTTCCTACACATGGAATCGTTGGGTCTTTCTTTCCTAATTATATTATGGAGGGATGCTGACAGAACCTTTTAAACCACAAATGACACCTTTTCTCGAAATCCTTAGCCTGTTTCAAGTGTGGAAAAGAGGGGCACCGAGCTGCAGAATGAGGATCTCAGGCACTGGCCAAGAAATCAGACCATCCATGGGGGGGGGGGGACATATGAAACCTGGCCAGCGGAAAGGAGACGGCCCTGAGGAGTAGGGAGACTGTAGAATCTCCACCCCCTCCCTTCTTTGAGGAGGAAATCCTGGCTTCGCAGCAGAAGGAACCATACTCATCTGGAAGTGATCCAGAGGTTGAACCACTGGTAAGCAAACCAATTAAACTGCTTACCTTGCCCTTAGACTGTTTATCCCCAACTGGGAGAGGGGGATGAAAATCTCAGCTTTAGTGGACTCGGGGTGCATCCGTTGTTTGATCAGCTCAACCCTGGTAAGGAAGTTGAGGATTAATGTAAGGAAGCTGAAAAGCCCCATAGCTTTTTGCCAACTAGATGGGTCAATAGCAGGCGGGGAGCCAGCTTCATTTGCCACTGAGCCTCTACAGATAGGCATTGGAGGAAATGCTTACATTTATAGCCACGAGGAAATGCTTACATTTATAGTGGCGCCTGGCATGGAATGGCCACTAGTTCTGGGTCTTGCATGGCTGAAAAAATGAAACCCCAAAATTAATTGGAAGCAAGGCACCATAAGAGTGCAGATGCACGTGACTTTTGCTGAGAATCCAGACAAAGAAACTGAGGGGGCAGAGCACCTAGAAACAGCAATGCCTGCTTACACTATGCCAACCCAGGGCATACCCAAAGAATATAAAGACTTGGCTGAAGTTTTTAGTGAAAAAGCATCTGATGAGCTTCCCCCCCCCACCGCTCCACTGACTGTGCAATAGAAATTCTACCCGAAGCCAAACTCCCTAAACCCAAGATGTATAGCATGTCTCCAAGGGAGCTGGAAGAACTGAGGGCATTCATTGAGAAAAACCTAGCAAGGGGTTTCATTGAACCAGCTCGGCCAAAAGTTGCAGCCCCAGTGCTGTTTAGAGAGAAAAAAGATGGCTTGAAACACCTATGTGTCGATTTTCAAAATTTGAATTCGATCAGTATGAAAATATATATCCCTCCCCTCATGAAGGATATGCTAGCACACCTAGCTAAAGGGAGAATTTTTTCAAAGCTGGATTTAAGCGAGGCTTATTACCGTATCAGAATTAAAGAGGGAGATGAATGGAAAATGGCATTTAACACCCCTCTTGGATGCTATCAATTCAAAGTGCTACCATTTGGGCTACAAGGGGCCCCTGTATTTATGCAATTAATAAATGAAGTGTTGCAGGAGCATTTATATAAGGTCTGCATAGTCTATATTGATGGCATTTTATTATATTCTGAGACCAAGGCGGAACATGTAAAACTAGTCAGGGTGGTTCTGAACAAACTTCGCTCTGCAAAAATGTATGCTAAACTTTTCAAATGTGAATTCCACCAAGAAAAAATTGATTACTTAGGATACTGCATTTCACACCAGGGAATAGAAATGGATCCTTCGAAAGTGCAATAGTACTTGACTGGGAACCACCCAGAACATGCCAACAGTTGCAAAGCTTCCTGGGATTTGCAAACTTTTACAGGCAGTTTATCCCCGCTTTCGCCCAAATTGCTCTCCCCATCACCAAACTCTTAAAAACTAAGGGGGAAGGAAATCTGAAACCAAAGCAGCCTTTGAACTGGACAATGGAATGCCAAGCAGCATTTGAAAAACTTAAATGGCTGTTTTTGGCAGAACCAATCCTAAAGCACCTGGACACAGAGAAACTGTTCGTCATACAAGCAGATGCTAGCGATGTGGCGATAGGAGGCATCTTACTTCAGAAAAATGTGGAAAACATCCAAAAAATTGAATGAATCTGAGCAAAGGTGGGCTATTTGGGAGAAAGAGGCTTATGCAGTTTGATGGGCTCTTTTAACCTGGAGACATTTCCTAGAGGGGTAAGATCCCTTTTGAAGTCTGGACGGATCATAAAAATTTAGAAGCCCTAAAGACCCCAAGGAAACTCTTTCCAAAACAAGTACGATAGGCTCAGTACTTTAAAAGGTTTGAATTTACTCTCAGATACCTCCCGGGGGGGGGATTTCCTGACAGATGCACTATCCAGGAAACTGCAATACAATAGTATGAAGCCAAACATAATCAAACCCATTATACAAGACAATTAACTAGTCACTAAAGTAACCACCAGATCCCAGGGAAAATTATTATTATTATTATTATTATATTATTATTTTGCAATTCCTACTCTTCAAATGTTTTATTTCATTTTTCATTTTCATTTCATACAGTCACATATATACTGTGCATGATTGGGGCCATATAACATTGAGCAATAAACACAGCCCTCCTTGTATTCCCCAAAATACAAAACCAATATAGGCGCTTCAACACCCTTCTTTCTCCCCCCTCCAACTTTCCTTTCTCCCTCCATTCCTCTCCTACTTCCCCTCCCCTCTAACACTCCTTTCTCCCCTCCCTTCCATCTCCCCCTCCTTCCAGTCCTCTCTCCCTCCCTCTCTACCCCAACTTTGAATTTTATACAAATCACTAATGATTTATTTTATAGGGTGAAGAGACAAAGATTGCGGTGAGGGTTCTCTTGGATCATAACCCAGTTTAGACGGAATTGGGAAGGGTAGTGCAGGCAAGAAGGTCTTGGAGGTCGAATGGGTGTTTATTTTGATATGAAAAGTATATTAATGATAGTAAAAAATTGCTATCTGAATACTTTGTTCGGAATAGAATAAGGGTATATTCAGGGAATTTGTAGGAGATGTAAGTAAAGCATATAGAGAGGAGTACTGATGAATATAAATATAAATATAAATATAAATATAAATATATATAATAATATAAAATAATATAAATATAAATATAAAATAAATATAAATATAAATATAAATATAAATATAAATATAAATATAAATATAAATATAATAGATAGATAGATAGATAGATAGATAGATAGATAGATAGATAGATAGATAGACAGACAGACAGACAGACAGACAGACAGACAGACATAAACAAGGGCAAAAACGAAAGAGGAAACTAAAAGAAAAATTTGAAATGTATCTAAATTGTGTAATAGAGGAAGGAGGCACAAAGGGGACAAAATTAAGGGTTTGGAAACAGATAGATATTTAGATAAAGAGATAAGATCCCTAGCTAGAGAAGAGTACAGGAAAAGCTGAATCAACAAATAACTTCTGGGGAAATCCTGCAGGTAATCAATCAATTAGAGCCAAGGTGGCGCAGTGGTTAAATGCAGCACTGCAGGCTGACTGCTAGATCAGCAGTTCAGCGGTTCAAATCTCACCGGCTCAGGGTTGACTCAGCCTTCCATCCTTCCGAGGTGGGTAAAATGAGGACCCGGATTGTTGTTGGGGGCAATATGCTGACTCTGTAAACCGCTTAGAGTGGGCTGAAAGCCCTATGAAGTGGTATATATATAAAAATCTGCTATTGCTAATTAAGATTAGGAACAATGTAAATTGCTTAAGTTTGTGTAATGGTAAGAAGCTGAGTTCAATGCAGAGATTTTACTGACTTTTTTCTTCTCTTTCTTTTTTCTTCCCCCCTTTTTTCTTTATTTTTTTCCCTAACTTACTTGGTTTTAATACATTTTGAAATCCTGCAGGTAATCAATCAATTAAGATTAGGAACAATGTAAACTGCTTAAGTTTGTGTAATGGTAAGAAGCTGAGTTCAATGCAGAGTTTTACTGACTTTTTTGCTTCTCTTTCTTTTTCTTTTCCCTTTTTTTTCTTTATTATTTTTTTCCCTAACTTACTTGGTTTTAATACATTTTAGACTGTGTTTGATAAAAAGCTATACCGCATACGGGCTCTGGGAAGTCGGGAGGGAGGAAGGGAGGTGGGGTCATAGGAGGGAGGGGGGAGGGGGGAAATATATTATGTGCCAGTTTTTAAAATAACATGATTGCACTTGTATACTGTTGCTTTTTTTTAATTTAGTATAAAAATAAGAAGCTGAATATATCGATGGATAGTAGAAATACACCGAAGTGAGGAGCAGAGGGAAAGAAGAGGAAATTATTGTCTAGACCATAGTCACTAAACTCTGAAGCCTGATGCTGTCCTTTTAAGGATAAGATGAAGGAATGGTAGCTGCTCTTTTTAACCTGTTATGTTTTCAGCTATTAGATGGTAATGTAACTCTATATTTTATAGTGCTTTTATTCTTAGATTTTATTGTGGTATCATTGTTGTGAGCCATCCAGACGCTATTGAAGATTACAATTCTCTTTCTCGCTCATAGATTATTCTTCTACTCAAAACAGCGAATATTACAATAGCCAAATCCAAGTATCACCCTCTTTATTTATTTTGGATGTTCTAGATATTTGAAAATTATTTTATTTCATTTCTGCTGTTAATGGCCACAATAATGTTATTTGAATTTGAATCCAAGTATCACAATGATATGCATATTGTAGGGATATCTTCCAAACAGAAAAATGTACTCAGCAAAAGGTTTTTGGTTTTTTTTTAACTGGAGAGACAGCATTATTTGTTACATAAAATATAGCAGATGCCAATGTGGCTAGAACTCAAGAAACCCCTAAATATAGAGCATTAATTTCAATTGGACTTAAGTATGATTAACTTTTCATAAAATGCCAAGTAAGACATCTGTCACATATTTATAAATTTGTTTTCCTAGTCATATTGTAAAGACTGCCCTGGCTGGTTCATATTTATTACTGTAGTATATCATATATGAGATGGAGAGACTAAGGAAACTATCAGTCTAGTTTCAACAAAGGTATCACATGCCTTAAGGCAGATCAGTTCTGAATATTTTTTTGTTATATAAAGTCACTTGAAAAATGACCTAGAATTGCTGCCAGAAAAAGAAATTCTAAGATAAGGTCCATGAAAAAAAGACAAGCTTCTTTATTTAAAAAAACCAAAACAACATCCCAATCTATTGATTTCTTTAGACTTAAAAATAACCATTTAGCACAGAAGACTGGCACATTCCAGAAAATGCTCTACATCACATAATGAAGCCACTAGCATTGGCTTCTTTCTCTTGAGGGCAGATAGTGATCAGGTTTTATTATTTCCTATTTTTAAAAAGTATTGGATATAAGGAAAGCATCTTGCACATTTATCCAAGTGGCCTCTATTCCCGAGGATCAAAATGCAACTATAATGCACTCCTGAGAAATCAAGACGATAAAATATCTGGAAAGAAAAACTTAGAAAGAACATTTGGAGATATATTGGGTATGTTTAACTTGGAGAAGAAAACACTGCTGAGAATTGTGATAACAGTCTTTGGACAACTCATATGGAAATGGGGCTGAATTGTTCAGAGGTGTTCCAAAAGACAGGTCAAAAGGAATGGGTTTAAATTTGACTGAATAACAGGAAAAATTTGCTGACAATAAGACCAAAGATGGAACAGGGTCCTTGGAAAATGTCAGACTCTGTGAGACATATTTGCTCTTTGGAGGACAAAAAAAATGAAATAAATGAATGGATGAATAAAAAAAATCCATAAACACAAGTACAGCTTTGTGAAAAAGTCCTGCACGCTTTCAGTTTTAAGCTGTATTTACATGTTTAATCAACAGTTTCACTCATAGAAACCATGCAAAATTAGTACTTTGATGAAAATGTATGTAGTCGGATTGAGTGCATAATTTTTATTAATATAACCAAAGTCTTTTAAAGTTTTGAGTGAGTTTATGTGCTAAAACAAACACAACTTGAATTTTTGAGAATGTTAGGATTGAAATTAGCCAGCAGCAGTGAGATTTGGCTGACCAATCAAAAGGCACAGAGGCTAAATCTATGAGCCCAATCAATGTTGTCATACTCTCTGACTATAAATAGGCATGAAAGCATCGAGAAATTTAATTTAGCTCTGGCTGCGGGCAAGGATTAGACCTTTGCTTTCACTAATACTGAGCAGCAGCATCGCATCATTGTGCTTCATGAAGAGGGTTACTCCTGAACAGAAATAGCAAAGAGAGTAAAATGCCATCGCACCAGAGTGGACAGAGTGGTTGAAAAATACCAAATAACTGGCTCAGTTGACGACAGACTCCGCTCTGAAAAACCAAGAAAGTCGATAAAAACGGCAAGATCGGGCTCTGCAATACATTTCAATGGCTGACAGGAAGCTCACCTCACCTCCGATTACAAGAATTTGGGTGAACATGATGTAAAAGTGTGCACAAGCACAGTGCATCGCAGACTGCTTGCCAAAGGGCTCAAAAGCTGCAGGGCTCAAAGTAAACCTTTGCTCACAGATGCTCACCGCTCTCGTTGACGTGCGTGGACCAAGAAGTATGCTAAATGGACCAACAAGCAGTGGGACAAGGTCAACTTCAGTGACAAGAACAATTTCTACTTGACTGGGAATCAGTGCAATAAGTATGTCAGAAGATTTCCAGCTGAAGAATTTAGGCCATATTGCCCGAATCTATCTGTGAAGCATCCATTGCATGTGATGATCTGGGGCTGTATCGCTGCTTCTGGTATTGGTCAGATACAAATTGTGCAGGGAATCATGAATTCCAAGCAGTATGTTGAAGTCCTGGAAAAGACCATCGTTTTTTCAGCTCAGCAACTTGTAGGGAAGGACTTTTACTTCCAGGATGACAACGCTTCTTGTCATCGAGCCAAGTTGGTCCAGCAGTGGATGAAGAAGCATGGTGTTCGACTCCTGGATTGCCAGCTCAGACCCCAGATTTGAACCCAATTGAGAACTTGTGGCCAAGATTGGTTATGAAATAAGCAAGAAGCATCCGAAGACCAAGCAGGAGCTGATTGAATCCATTATTCAGCCTGGCGCCACATTGTCACCAAAGATCACGTGCAAAGGCTTATACAGTCCTATGCCGAAGCAATGTCGCCCAGTGATAAGCAATAAGGGCTGGCCAATTTCATATTAGTAACCATGTTTGGTTACCTAAACGGTCCTTTTCGGGGCCCCAAACAATAAAAATGTTAACAAAACACTAGCATCGTCCTTAGTATTGCAACACGTATACCACTGGGTATGCATCAGTTAATCTGTTTTCATAGTCATTGTAAGCATGCATTGTAAGCATGCAAGAAAATTCCCAATCCCCATCCAAATAGCACCAAATTGCAAAAAGCATATGCTTTCACTTAAAACCCACCAATATTTATTTAAATATAACAATATTTGCATAGCAGTTAGCATAAAATATCATAAAATCAATGGCCTATCCAAAAAATGTCATAAACCGTAAAGGGTACAGCACCTTTCCCACAGCTGTATATATATAATGCACAAATTAATGATATATGACTTCTGAGTCACAGTATCTTCAGTTTCTTGCACATTTGAACCTGCGTATATGGAATGGACTCAATATATCATTTCCTCATAACTACATGCTGCTGGATTTGACATGTGTGTGTAATCTGTAACTGTACATTGTCAAACTTCACCAGCTCATATTTCAGCCCAATCAAAGACCTTACTATCCAGCTAACCTCAGTATCCAGCTTGTAACATGGGATAATGATGGCCTACCTTAAAGGGATGCTTGTGTGCGTTACCCATAATTCTATAGATATTCAAAAGGTTCTGTCTAAAAAAATGATTACCTTCCAGAAATAATGTTTAATTTCCAGAAAAATATAATCCCTACTAGAAACAATAAAGAAATATTAGCAGTAAGAAAGTTTTAATAATAATCTGAGATGTGCTGAAACAATTGATCAAATACTGTCATTTATTCAACATTATGTTTTCAATGGTTGTGGCTTCGTACCAAGACAATTTATAGCTATTTATGAGTGTTCGTCTGTTGGTGTGAACTGACAGGATGCACTGCTATTGGATTAGCACTATGTATTTCCAAACACTTCTTTTTTATCAGGTTTAAGAAATTCCTCAGTCAGAAACATAGATTTTTGGCTTGAAAGAAGAAACTTTGTGCTCTATTACAAACCCAAATAATAAAAGTAAATCACAACTGTTTTTTCCATTGCTTGCTGGCATACACTATAAGGGACCCATTCACTGGTAATCTACTGAGTTTCAAATTAAAAATACAATGGGCTCAAATCAAAGGAAACACTTTGATATGTGTTCTCGTTCACAGTCACACCTGGATCATTAGATACTAATGAGACTTTCATTTCATCAATTTTCCCCCCCATCTTGAGAAAGCAAGAAAGAAATTGTCTGTGTTTCTGAACAAGAACTTCAATTACAGTATGAAGTAGATTCTTCTCTGACATAAACGGAACTTTTGCACCCGACTCAAAGAAATAGGGCAAACTTGCATAATTTGAACATCCAGTATGTTTCTTTTAGCTGCCTTACAGATATAGCATCTCAGCTTGGATGAGAAATCAGTTCACTATGAAAACCGACCTTCTTTGACTACAGCATAAACAGTAAACAGGCGAATAACTGAGCACACATGAATCTCAGTAGTCTTCCATCACAAAATTTTAACAAGGCTCTATTTTCAGATAAAATTTCAAGTCAAAATTGCAGACAATATGAACTTGGAGAAAACCTGCCATCTGCTGTTTCTTTTCTTCCTGGAATATATCCCATCCCCTTCACTAATTATAAATTCCACATGCCACTTCTCCAGTGAGAATCTATACTCTCAAATTACTTATTCTGCTTTCTCCATACAACAGAATAATATATTTTTTAAAAATCATATTGCCCTAGCTTAGGAGAATCTTGTAATTTTTAACACATGAATTCTTGAGCATTCTATTCAAAAAAATCTATCACAATATTATAATAAATGATATTGAAGATATAAGATTATAATTGTGAGACACTTTTATTTTGATTATCGTTAAGTTAGAATATTGATGCATAAAGGATTTGTACAACAGAGTCCTTTCCAGAGCAAAAAATTTAAACCCTTATCCACTTCTACTGGGTGATAAGAGAAAAGAAGAGAGTGTACTATGTAACAATCCAGGGGAATGGATCCATTTGTGCCTCATACACATACAAGAAGTATGGAGAAGAATTAAAATCATATGGTTCCTGAAGAATCTATTAAGTTGATTATACTTCACATTTAGGAGTAGGGCTAAACCACACCTATATTGTATAATCCCATGAGTGATTATTTAAAAGTATAAGATCACTAAATTCAATACATTTAACAGAATAATGGAGTTGGAAGGGACCTTGGAGATCTTCTAGCCCAACCCCCTGCTCAAGCAGGAGACCTTATACTATTTCAGACAAATGGTTGTCCAGTTTCTTTTTAAAAGTTTCCAGTGATGGAAGATCCACAACTTCTGAAGTTGAGCCATTATATTTTCACCATTAGTAATTTTCTCCCTAGTTCTAGGTGCTTCTCTCCTTGATTAGTTTCCATCCATTGCTTCTAGTCCTGCCTTCTGGTGCTTTGAAAAATAGGTTGACCCTCTCTTCTTTGTGGTCACCTATCAATATTGTAACATTGCTATCTGTTGCCCCTAGTCCTTCTCACTAGACTAGACATACCCAATTCCTACAACTATTCTTCATATGCCTCCAGCTCCCTAATCATCATTGTCACTCTCTCTGCACTCTTTACCAAGTCTCAACATATTTTTTTATACTGCAATAACCCAAATTAAATGCAGTATTCCAAGTGTGGTCTTACAAAAGCTTTGTAAAGCGGTACTAACACTTCACATCATCTTGATACTTTCCATCTGTTAATACAGCCTAGGATGCAATGACTTTTTGGTGACTGCAGCACATTTCTGGCTCATATTTAAGCAATGTCCACTAGGACACCAAGATCCCTCTTGCAGTTACTGCTATTAAGCTACATTTCACCTAATATCACTGGTACATTTTGTTTTCCTGCCTAAGTGTAAAACCTTACTTTTCTCTACATTGAATTTCATTTGTTTGATAGGGCCCAGTCTTCAATTCTCTCAAGATATTTTTGGAACTTGAGCTTGTCTTCTGGGGTGTTGGCTATTCCTGCCAGCTTAGTGTCACTTGGAAATTGGATGACCTTCCCTTTTTGTTCCTTCATCTAGATCAGTGGTCCCCAACCCCCGGTCAGCGGACCGGTGCCGGGCCGTGGAGTACCTGGCACCGGGCCGCGGAAGCCGGGTGTTCGCTGTCCCAGGCGGCCCCGCTGCGGGGAAACGGAAGCCCCGAGAACAAAACAGGCGTCAACGCAGAGAACGGGAGCCTCGCAGAAACAGCCCTTCGGGCGCTTCCTCTGCAGCCGGAAGCTTCAGCGGCCAAGGCGGCTCCCGCTTGAAGAGGCTCTTCGAAGCTTTTTCCGGCGCCGAGAGGAGGGCTAACCCCGCCCCTCCCTAGCCAGGCTCCGGCTTCGCCACATGCGATGCTCGGCGCATCCCCCGCTGCTGCTTGGCCTGCGAACCCCGGCAGCTCTGCTTTCCCGGCTTGCAGCGAAAGCGGCAAGGCACCTGCCAAGCGGCCCCAGCCCCGTTGGCAGCGGGCATACGGTCCCAGCCCCAGCCTAGCCTCATCCTCAGCGAGGGGCTCTTGGGGAAGCCGCCTGATCGCCCCCCGACCGGCTAATTTGCAGGGCGAGGCTTCCCGGATGCAGTCCCGGCGACTTCCCCTTCGCTCGTCGGAGCTGCCCCGCGGCCAAGAAGTAGCCGGGAGGGCGGCCGCGGCTCCCCTGGGCGAGGCCTGACCGTGTCTCGGGAGGCGCCCACGCGAGCACGGCTCAGCGGCAGCCGGGCGGGCCTCCGGAAGCGCCGGCGTTCCTCTTCCGTGGGATCGCGAGAGGCCGAGGGCAGAGCTGCTCCCTTCCCTCCCCATGGAGCCCACCGTGGGGAGGGGGCGAGGAGGGAACCGCCGCCCGTCCCGGCAGGTGGGGGCGTGCGGTTCACCGGGGAGACGATCCGGAGGTAAGCACGGCTGACGACCACGCCCGCCCACGCACCTCCTTGTGGGCCACTTTGGCCTCGGCGTGCCGGAACTGGACACCATGAACAGGCTCATGCACCTTTCCCCGCACCTCTGAAGGACGCCGACCAATGACCGCCCTCTGGGCTAGTGCCCAGAACCGCTTCGCGGGAGCCCTGTGGGCGGAGGGGGTGGGCAGGCAGGGGCGCAGGGTCGCGAACAACCCCCCCATCCCTGTGCGCGCTCAGCGGGCCACGGTAAAATTATCAAAGGCTGACTGGTCCGCGGCGATAAAAAGGTTGGGACCACTGATCTAGATCGTTTATGAAGCTATTGAAGAGTACTGTACCTAAAATGGAACCTTGGCGTACCCTACTGCTTTCTTTCCTCCATATAGATGTAGTTCCATTAAGGATTACATGTTGAGTATGATTTTTCAGGCAGATATAAACCTATCTGGTAGTAGTGCTGTCTATCCCATATTTTTCTAGCTTGCCAAGAAATAGTTTTGTGATTTAGTTTATCAAATGCTTTCTTGAAATCTGAGTATATTATGTCCACAGCATTTCACTGGTCCACTAATTTAGTCACTTTGTCAAAGAATGAAATAAGATTGGTTTGAAACGATCTCTGGTATGTTGCTTCTGTTACTTTTCCTTTTATATTAGCCCATGTGCATTCTAGGAAACTTTCATCCTTGGTTATGTGCTTTTCAGTAGAGTTGCAATAATGTCTTACATATAATGCAATTTCACTTCTTTTTTTGTTACATCTGTTTCTTTTGAACAGTTTATATCCTTCTATCAGGACATTCCAGTCGTGAGTTTCATACCACCAAGTTTTGTAAGGGTGAATAGGTTTGTAGTTTTAATGATTTGAAGAAGATGGATGTTAGAAAGTGGGAAATGGGAAAAGTGAGTATGGAGCATTATAATTTTACAGATCATGTCCATCCACTGTCATTCACTAAGATCTGTAAAGAAAAATGTAATCAAGGTCACTTACTGGATGCCCATTTCCAATGAAATAAGCATAGTTTTCCAAAGCTTTGTTATGGTTAAATAGTACATGTGAAGATTAAAAGATAATACACAATTTCAGTCACAAAGCCATCTATTTGGGGGATTTATAAAATGTTTAAATACAGATGGCAGCTGGGACTTCTGAACTGTAAAGCATGGTGTTTACTAGACACAAGAATGAGTGTTGTAGCAATTTAGATAAATGGTAATTATAATTTTAAGACATGAAAAGATGATCTATAAGAGGGGTGTGATGGATGGCCCCAGTCAGCTACACCAAATGAGTGGCATCACGCTGGCCACTCTCACCCAGTTGGCCATGCCCACCCAGTTGGCCACACCCATCCAGTAGACCATGCCTGCCTGGTCAACTACGGCCCTGATGAGGCCCTCAGTGAAATTGAGTTTGACATCCCAGACCTATCTAGTAAATTCATATATATTCCTAATGTCTGTAACATAGAATAAGAAATTTTCAGAGCTGCCTTCACAGAGAATTGTAATTTTTCATCTTATACATTACTGAAATTGAAATTGAAACTGAAATAAAGAAATACAGGTAGGATAAAAATCAAATAAACATATGAACAAATGTATTCCTCATGCAGGATGAGTATAAAACCACAATCAGCTGTTAATTATGGAAATATGGAATCTGAAAAATCAATTTATGCCAGATTTCAAGGAAGATAATTAGTACTTATGCTTATTCTGTGAGAAAAATTTGCTTTCATTAGTAAAGTTACTTTACTGAATATCACCAACAAGGTAATCCCAATTCAAAGGAATCACAATCTACCACTAAACAAAAACCCACCTTAACAATAATTCTTAAATCAAATTTTGGACAGGCCTAAAGGAAGTCAAATGCTAATCTAGGCTTCATCCTGATGGCCAGAGAAATATTTTATTCAAAACTTATTCAAACATAAGTCTCCATTAAAGCTAACTTCAAACTAAATGTGACATTAGATTTCAATGAAGCAGTACAGAACTCTAAAATTACTTATTTTTATTTGACTTAAAACTAAAGCATGCAAACCTTCAAATAGAAAAACTATAAGACTATAACTAAATTTAAAATTATTACATTGAATATCTGGAGGAAGAGTACGCCTATTCCTAACTAAATGCTGATAGCATTTTTAATTCAAAGGATGGAATGTTTATTATACCAGAAACCTAAAAGTAACAATAATCCTTATTCCAAAGCCTCTTCCTAAAGTTAATCCTGGTACCATGCAGCTCAATAAATGTAATCCTAACTACATCTTGTTATGTAATAGCGCAAGCAAATCATATATAAAGAAACTCTAATGCTACTTCAAAATATGAAATTTCTTTTAACCATTATGATAAAATTAACCATAGAACTAATAAAACCTAACCTTAATTTTGCTGTAATTACAAAATATTTTTAAATCAAAAAATTTCCTAATCATTCAAGCCAGTTTGGTCTAGTAGTTAAAGCAGCAGGTTAGAAAGCAGAAGACGATAATTTCTAGTCCTGCCTCAGCCATGAAAGCCACTTGAACACCTTTGGGCTGGCCACTCTCACAAGTTGGAGAAGGATGTGTTGAATATGTTTATCATCTTGAGTTATTTGTAAACATAATAAAGGTGGGACATACATAAATAAATAAGCAAGCAAGCATCTACTGTAAAACCACCCTAAATAAACAATACCATTCAAAGAAGCCTAAGCGCAAGTTCATCCTCTAGCTAATATAACTTTTTACTTGAAATAGTTCACACCTACCACTGGCCAAAAACATTCATAGTAAAGCTACTGCTAAACTCAATTGAACAACAGATTTGAAAGAAACCTAAGGTTATGCATCACTTCATCCTCACTGCCACAGAATTTTCAGTGGCAGTGACGATGAAGTGTTACAAGAAAATAAGTTGCAGAGAAGACAGTCAACATTATGGCAAAGTGGTGGCGGACAAGTGGTAGCGCCATAAAATCCTGCTAAATTCTTCCACCGAGGAGGGTCTATGGGGCAAAAAGTCACCCTGTATGGGTGATGAAGACAGGGGATGCTTCGGTGGTCACGAGGAGAGTGCATCTCCTTGTTTGACCCAAAGAAATCCCCTTTAACCGGCGGAAGAGAAGATGGTCATTACGGCTGAATTGAAGCCGTGACAGCTGAAATGGAAGAGAAGAAAGGAAAGATCCTGTAACAGTGTGCTCGGTCTAGGTAAAAACTTTCTAACTTTTGCCACCTCCTTTGGAAAGTGGGACTCAATTGAGGTGGATAGCAGAGACTAAGACTTGGAGCTATTGTCAGATTTGGAGAAAGAAAATAAATTGCAGACAGAAGCAACCTTAAAGATAAAGGATAGACTGGATTGACTAGTTTTTAGAAATTTAATTCATTTCAAAATATTGGATTATATGTACTTCTATTGCCACCTTGATTTAAAGGACTTTGTAAAATTATTGGAAAATATTTTTGGATATATTTATTCGCAGCAAAAGCAGAGAAAAAGAGTAACAGTGATACCTACTGGCCAGAGAAGATATCAGAGAGCTGAAAAAAGTGGAAGAAAGAGTGAAAGTTGTTTAGTCTACAAATTAGCTGGAATACACCACCTTCAAATTGATTATATTTGGTGTTTGGAGACATACTGTGAAAACATTATGTCAAGCCAGCCTCCCTCAGCAACCAAGAAGAAACCATTTAACTCCATTTTTTTTAGAATTAAGAGTACTTTTACTGGTTATGAGTAGATAGCAGCTAAGCAAAGCAAGATCTGAGGCAAAAGCGCGCGTAATCATAGATATCAATATGTGACCTAACTCCTTCCCCCTGGTAACCCCATCCTATAGTCCAATCCGCACAACCCTCAGGTGTTATGTGGGTTACATCTTCAAAAAGCATCATCAGGTTGGTATGCCGGACAGTTGGCCTTGGCGGGCAGATTCACTATCTCCAGCATGCGCAGTAGATGGTGAGAACAAAACTCCCTTTTAACAATCACTCCTGTACTTAAGACTTCCCCTTCCAAATACCATGCCTCCCCCTCCCCGTTTCAATGACAGCCGAAAGCAAGTAGCGAAGCAGAGGCTGACATTTTAACTCTTAGAACCTTGAAGATTACAAATATGCTAGACAGTGTGAGAGTGGGAAACAGCCTGGATTTGTTTTGATACTAAGTGAAGGTTGCTTCACTATTTAATGGAGTGATTTTGTGAACTGATCTAATATTGGCTTTCTTGGTGTGATGAATAATTGGGACATTGGGATCTTGATAGATTACTGAGTAACATTTTAATTGACTAAAATAAGGAAAAACATTACAACAGGGGGAGATAAGTGTATTACTAAAAGAAATATTATTGATGCTTCAAGGTACGCAGGAAATGATGACAAGGAATCATGAGATAAAGGAATTGATACATGACATAGTTGTGAGAAAAGAAAATTATGAACAAATTACACTGAATAATGAATACGAAATCCAGGAAGTAGAGAAGAAAATAGAAAGAATAGAGGAAAGGACAGGGAAGGAAAAACAACAAATGATGCAAAAAGAAAAATAGATAGTAAAAACTGATGAGATAGAAAGGAAAATTACACTTATGAGATCAAAAATGGAAGAGGATACATGGAAAGACACCCCTGAAGTGAGGAAAGAATCATTAAAGGTCTAATAAAGGCCCAACAGATTGGAGATACTCAGATTAAACAAGAATGATATAAGAAATATCTTCTTATAAGATCCCAAGGGTGGAGTTTGGGAGATGTGCCAAGAAGTCAATAAGAGATGAGATATGTAAATGGGCAAGAGATGAGGGATAGATGTAGAATACTGTTTAATGTAGGAGTTGTTCTATTAAAAATTAGTATAGAGGTAGAAACTTGTAAGGGGGAAAATATTACTTTTTAACTTGGGAACTATTTTATTAATGGTTAGAAAATAGAAGCAGAAGTTAGAAACTTAAAATCAAGGGGGTAATGTAAACCAAGACAAAGTTATTGTAATTAAATAATGAATATTGAATAATTAGGATTCGTAAACATTATGATTAATAGACGTGGAGGACAATGGTTATAATGTGATGTTTACATGATGTTTATAATGTCTCATATTATTATTTGGTGATAGACCAAACTGAACAGAGAATTAATTAAACAATGGAAAATGTGTAAACAAGGATAAGCGAAGACCATGGTGAAAAGATTTTGAGAATAACAGTCATAATTATTGTGTGTATAAGATTTTTATGTATGTTTAAAAGAGATTGTACCCAGACAGTACACAGCTAATGTGAATGTGGAAATTTTATATATAACAAAGAAAATTGCATAATAAAAATAATATTAAAAAAGAAGACAGTTGCCACTATAATATTGTATAAACCTAAGACTTTTCCTAATGATACAAATCATATTTAAGTTAACATACTACATTTTCTATAAACACCAGGGAAATCTAACCTTAACCCCATCTTTATCCCATTGTCAAAAGGGATTTTTTAAATCCTAAATGTTATTGCCCACATAAGCCGAAGTGTAACTTTCAGTAAACATGAAAGTTCACCATAAAGCTAATCATTCTAACTGGTTAGAACACAGTATTGCAAGGGTGTAAAGTACTATGAAGTGGTATACAAGTCTAAGTGTTATTGCTATTATTGGAAATATTATAAAGTATGTAACCAACACAATAAATTTATTCATATATTTTGGTAAATTGTGTAAGTGTGTATTTGGGATTTGATTTCACATAGTTGGATCTAATGTATTTTGTCCAATTATTGCCACACTATTGCTCTTTGTACACCAAGTAGCATTTTTTAAATAAACTGTTAAAAAATCAAAAATTTCAGTGTTGATTTTGCTAACTTGGACTTTGGAACGTCTACATAATTATCTGGATCACTACATGCCTTTAAAGTATCACAAAGCAAGACCAACCTTCTTATAGCTCCAATGCTGGTTGCCTTTCATACCATGACAGTCATAAAGTGTGACAGGACTACTGTGTGAAATTGCATCAAAGCAGAATTTTCGGGTGTGAAGAGGTTCTCCTGGACGGATGTCTTCTCTCCAACCAAAGGTGAACAGCTAAAAAAAACAGTGAAGGAAAACAGTGATTGAATGTGACTTTTGAAAGAAACATGTGGCAGTAGGATGTCATTTCAGTCAGAATTGAATCTATTTTTGTCCACCTGAACTAATCATTAAGATGAAGTAGTTTAGCACTGTTGTAATAACATGTCTATAAACTGCTAAAAATAAAGGTTAGATTTAGTTAAAAGATCAGATTAATTTAAAGGAAAACATATTTTAAATATAAAAAAATTCACAATGTACCCAAAGGAAATACATACTTCATGAGCTGAGAAATCACCACATTTCTATGGAACTAATACTAATATTTACAGGAAAATGGATGGTATGAAGAAAGCCACAGAATAGTGAAGCTAAGAGAAAACAACCATTGACAAGAATAACTGAAAAGTTCATTGAGAATAAGGTAGAAAATGTATGTCTAGGCTATACGCAATTCAATGCTCACATCACTGAGTAGTTTACTATGAAATAAAATTAGCAGCCAAGGACACAGATTTTGTTTAAATTGTCTTACAGTATTTTCTCTTGAAGTGATACACTGAAGCATCACATTAGATTACTATTTGAAGTTAAGACATGCAAAATTCAGCAAACATTAGGAAATAGTTTATGAATCTGAACAAGTCAATATTTTTTAAAACTTTTCACAGATAAGCACTTCCAAACATTGATTTTCTCTACATTTTGAGTTGCGAACAACACTTGATACCACTTTGCAAAATAGTTCAAATGCAATGCAAATTTCCAAAACCTTCAACATTACCACGGTTAGGTAATGTAAATATTTTCTTCATTTAAGATAGATATGGAATTTACATTCCAAAAAAAATAATCTTTTGCTTGTGGGTATAATTTTTCCCACTGGAAAGAAAGCTTACTTTGTCTGCACCATCCCTATTCTTATTGTTTAATTCAAACAATGTAAGAGAAAAATCCAGGGCTGGGCTGCTGCAGGTTTGCACAGGTTCGGGAAAACCTCTAGCTAAGAATCTGCCCAGTTCAGAGAACCCGCAAAGGAGACTCCATGCAGCCTGTTTGGGATGCCAGGAAGTACAGGGCCCGCGCAGATGCAAAAAACAGACCTCCCGGAAGGTCTGGAAAAAAGCCTGTTTCCGATCTCTGGAGGGACATTTTCATCCTCCCAGCAGATCCATGATGGTTTTCAGGTGGGCTAGCACTAGCCTTTCAAAGGTTTTCATAACATAATGGATGTCAGAGCAACCTGTCTGTAGTCATTTAGTTCCTTGATGGAAGGTTTCTTTAGCACTTTAATGATAGTAGAACATTTGAAACAAGAAGGAACATAGCACATCTCTAGTGATTTGTTAAAGATGCGGGTGAAGATGGGGGCCAGTTGGTCAGCACAAGCTTTCAAGCAAGGAGTTATATTGTCTGAGGCTGGTGCTTTTCCAGGTTTTTGTTTGTAAAATAGTCCATGCACATCATTTTCTGTAATCACCAGAGGGGGGGGGGGGTCCTAAAGGGATGGGGTCTGTTATAGGGGCTTGGCTGTTGTTGTGCTTTCCTTTCAAATCTACAATAAAATACATTCAGATCATCTGCCAGTTGTCAATTTCATTCTGCATGGGAAGGAGGTTTGCTGTAAACAGCGGTATTTTAAAGAATTTTCCACAAATTTGCTGGATGGTTTGTTGATTGCTGATTTTTTTTAGCTTTTCAGAGTAGCTTCTTTTTGCTGCTCTGGTCTCCCATGTTAATATATTTCAGACTTGAACTTATGTTCATTTCAGACTTGACTTATGTTCATAAAATAATGGTAAAATTTCATGACATTTGTTAAAAAGGCTGACCATGAGGACATTTAGTCAATGTCCTGTATTATTTTTGATCTCCAGTCTTCTCCAACTTTGCATCCAATAATTAGTGTATTTTTCAGAGTATAACACACTCACGAGTATTAGACGCACCTTAGTTTTTGTGGTAGAAAATAATAAGAAAAAAATTCTGCCTCTGCCTACCAGCATCCATGTTATTCAGCTGACACATGGTAACAAGGTCAGCTGATGAATAGGCATAGCAACTAAGTCAGCCAATGAGGGCTATTTGGACTATGAAATTTGCTGTGTGAGCCACAAGAAGACAGGAAGGAGCCTGGCTTAGCCGAGAACTGGAAGTGAAACTGTTTGTGTTTTGCTTGTATTTACTGCTACCTTGAAAAACCTGCTTTTGGTAATGTATTGTATATTATTATTATTATGAATCCTGCTGAATCAGTTACTATGCTTTCTGAATGTGATTGCTGCTGCAAACTCTGATCAGCCAGGTCAGCTTCAGCATTTATTGCAGCCTGATTCAGCACAGCTGATTGGCGGGTGGATCGGACTGCCAAATACTCCCAATCAGCTGTCCCAGGCTGCAGGGATTGCAGGGGTGAGTTCCTACCAGTCCTTGCTGGTCCTTGCGGACCGGTTGGTCGGTGAACCCGGAAATAATTAACTTCCGGGAACGCCGGCAATGTTCCCTCTAAGGTGCAGCTAGAACTGGCCACCCGCAAAGGACCTCCCCAGACTTGTTTTGTTGAGCACTGGGTGACTGACGGTAGTTTGTGCCATCCATGGCTGTTCAAACTAGTGCCAGTCGCCCAGTTTTCAGCAAAGCAAGCCTGGGAAGGTCCTTTGTGGGCGGCCACTCCTAGCCGCTTGCGCCTGGCGCTGCGGCTTAAGTGAACCCCCAAAGCCCCCACTGCCACCGGAATATCTGCTGCCTCCTCCTCCTCCTCCAACAGCACTGCTGGATTTGCCGCCTGATGCTGCGGCTGAGGTGAAGCCACCAAAGCTCCCGCTGGCACCCCCGCCCGTGGCAGCGATGCCTCCCGCTCCGCTTGGAGCACCTGAGCTGGGCCCCGCCTTATCCCTCTTCCCTCCTCCTCCACCGTGCTTTTGAGGAGCCATGAAGCTGCAGGAGCCAGTAGGAAGGGGGCGGGAGAAAGAAAAAAAGGCCTCATGGCTTCTCAAAAGCATGGTGGAGGAGGCAGAGGCGGTGGCAGGGGTAACGCGGGGCCCAGCTCAGGTGCTCCAACCGCAGGGGAAGGCACCGCCGCTGCTGCCATGGGCGGGGGCGCCAGCAGGAGCTTTGGTGGCTTCGCCTCAGCCGCAGCACCAGGCAGCAAATGTGGTGGTGCTGTTGGAGGAGAAGGAGGATGCAGTAGCAGTTATTCTGGTGGTGGCAGGGGCTCGTCGGCATTTTCAGCAGCAGCCCTGGAGCAGATCCACACAGATGACATCACCACAACATGACTGGAGGAGGAATTCTGGGAGTTGAAGTCCACAAGTCTTAAAACTATCAGGTTGAAGACCCCTAGGTTTTTTCCCCCTAAAGGGTTAGGGGTGCAAGGATCTTGTAACTTGACAGCTTTAAGTCTTGCATGCTTAAAGCCAGAGTTTCTAAGCCAACATGACTGGAGGAGGAATTCTGGGAGTTTAAGTCCACAAGTCTTAAAGCTGTCAGGTTTGAAGACCCCTAGTTTTTTTCTAAAGGGTCAGGGGTGCAAGGATCTTGTAACTTGACAACTTTAAGACTTGCAGGCTTCAATGCCAAAGTTTCTGAATAGCTACTTGGACCGACCTAAGTACTAATTCATAATTTCATATCCGGTCACATGGGCGGCAAGCCACTCCCATCCAGTCACATGGGTGGCAAGCCACTCCCACAAAGGAGGCCACAGCCACAGAGTAGGTTCCAACAATTTTTGAAACCCACCACTGAGGGATTGCCATAGACCATCGCTGCTTCCATGCCTCACATTTTTGGCCTCTGGTGAGAATCAGTGGGGCTACATTTGGTATATAAGATGCACCGAAAAGGTGAATCTTATACTCTGAAAAATAGGTAGGTAGAATTTTGGTTCTCATAATCTTCAGATGCAAGGCTATATGAGAGTTTCCAACACAACTGGAGGACTATAGGGAGGAAAAAATATGATTTTAAATATTGTTTAGAAATGTGGTTTTTTTTTAAAGCCATTTAAATTCTCTTTGGATTCAACTGTCTTTGATGATGTGTCAGAATGCGCACAGTGTGACTATTTTGAGACAACCCAGAAGCAAAATACAGTAAACAGGTTTGTATTTAAAATAGTAGTTTATCTACAAGGAATATATATACATACATGTACTAGGCAAAGTCAGGCAATCAATCATCAACTACAGCACGGAAACACATACACGCACAGAGATACGCCCTCACAGGGCCTCTCTTATATTACAGTCTCTTAAAGCAGTAGCAGTCAAATAACCCTGCTGACTCATTGCTACCACTGCGTCATCATTACAGCATTACAGTATTACATTATAGCAGTTGGTCAGCTATAATGATTATTTACCGTGACATGGTGCGTGGAATATGTGCCTGAAAAAGAATGTGTTTTATGAGGTTTCACTATGTAACCTACAATTATCTTGATTCAGAAGGTGCTACACTCAACCTTTTCCTTTCAACTAAACAAATTGATTTAATTTTCGCTTTTGTCATTTATTTTGCCAAAAAGAATTATATCCGCTTCCATAGCTATTGAGTCATTACAGCTGATAAGAACTTTTCATGTGATAGTCTGAGTGATCCACAGGATTTTACTGGGGAAAGTGTAAACTATTAAATCAGATAGTTTGATCAGATGCTTCACATACCTCACAGGATGTTTTTTTTTTATTTTTAAAAAAATGAGCCTAAAGCCTCGATGCTTTAAAAAGAATCCTCATCAAACTAGACCCATTATTTTCCAAACTAATTTTAGACTAATGCTCATTATGGTTGTCAACTTTCAGTACAACATTATGGATTTTTTTAGGGTATCATTTATAATTCAGAGATAGTATTTGGCCACTGCAGTGTTTTGAATAGTGTTTCTGTTGATGGGATATCACATTTTTGTAATTCTAGAGTTGCAAAATGCAATTCTTAACTGATCTGTAATAGAGCTATTAACACAAGCAATGTTTGCTGTTTGGTAATATGTTTTAATTCCACCTTCATTATGTCATTAAAATCGATACATTAAAAAGATGAGTATTTTTCCTTCTGGCAAAGTATTGCTCTATTGTAAAAGTGAAAAATAAGTTGAACTGATTCTTTAATTTTTGCAAATGCTGTGGCTATTTTCTCTTCTTTCCACACTGGCATTTAAGAAGTCAGTTTGTCATTCTAGAGCAAGGAAAACAACATTGTGTAATCCTGTATAAAGCAATCAGATTCTTTCAGTTCCTGTTCAGTTCTTGCATGATTTATTTAGCTCTAAAGATAAAATAAAGCTGCTATGAGCTGGCAGCTTTCCTGCCTGAGAAGAACAAAAGCCAAAGCAGGTTTCATTGACAATATAAGACTGAAACAATGATAACTGCCATCAAAGGAATTTCTGGTGCTGCCACAGAGCTGAAGAATGGCATGCATACTCAAAACAGGCTGAGACTTTATGTGCCAGGGTGCAATATGTATCTAAATGGCTAGCTTCCAGCAGCTAAAACAGGAGTGTAACCCAGAGCCACCCACAACTTTTTTTTATGATGATCAAAAACTGTCAGCCGTTTTCTTTTATGAAGAGACAAACAATTCACAAATCTGATGCATGTGTTATAACACAATATTGACACGGCTTCTAATTACCACTTGAATTATAGAAATAGGAAATACTGTCAACTCTAATAGGTATCATTATTCTGCCTGGATGTAGCTATCAGTTTTGCAAAAAGTGTTATCCAAGCCCTGGCCATAATATCCCTGCTTTAAGTAGGCTTCAAATCTGACTTGGACTGGAATGAGGAGGAAGAAAATGAGGCAAGCATATTTTATGTAATTTGTACTTGCTAAATATGCAAAAGGAAAATTGCTAGCTTCCAAGAAGTTATTCAATAAATAAACAAAGGCATCAAAATTATAACATACAATTTAGTTATCTTGGAAACTTTAGATATTTTTGCACAACCAAAATAGGAAAAAAAAGAAAAAAACCCTAGAATATTACAAACAATTAAAAAAAACTCTAAAGTCTAGCCTACATGGTGAAAATACAATCACAACCATCAACTTATGGATAATTTAATACAATAGTCAACTGAGGTGTACACTGAAAATCTTGACCACCAAACCAGAAATTAATGATACTAAATAATCTCCTGCATCCTTGTAATGATGTCAACAGATATTATCGTCTAAGGACTTTTTTTGGGGGGGGGGGGGAACGATGACGATGACGACTAGATTTTAAAAAGGGCTTTATGATCAAGATCAATAAAAAACTATTAAAGAAATTCAGAAGGGTTCTTTGCATAAATGGAATCTAAACATAACTATAAAAGGCATTGGCTTAGAGATTAGAAAATTGGAAAATCAAAACATTCCATGATCATTTTTGGAAAAGATATTGAAGGGAAATCATATAATACCAAAACAAGATGGTGGCTTAAGAATGGTACCCTTAAAAAAAACTAGCAGGAATGCTTTTTGATGTCTGAGAACAAGCACTATTTACAAATACCATGAAGGCAAAAAAATAGAAAAGACCATCTTGGCTACTAAATGTTGATAACACTGAAATACTTGATCAGAAAATACTTAGATGCAGCAAAATCACAGATACAACTGGAAAGATATTATTTATGTTAAAAATCAGATTCACAATCAATAATAGATACATAAAATCAAAGATAAAGTCTTTGAAATTGGCATACAAAATTTATTTGTTGAATTCCAAGGGCACCTGTATTTTAGATGACTCTCTGTAGCTTTAAATTAAAAACCCAACATATAAATGAGCACACTGACCAGAAAACAAAATATCAGTCATAAAGCTATTAAAACCAAATGGAAAGTCTCTATGATCATTGTGTCTTTGAGGACTTGGGGGAACAACAGATATTTAATGATTTTCTATACAACATAAAGTTGGAAACCATTAAAATCTCTAGGGGAAAAGCATTATGGATAACAAAGACTGTAATAATTTAGGCAGTTTAATCAAGAAACCCCAAAGTGGGTAGGAGCAGTTGGGAAGAGGTGGCTTAAGATAGTCCTTCAGGTAGCCAAGCTCTGGGCCATGAAGGATTTTAAATTCATAACCAGGATCTTGAATTGTGACAACTGGTAGCTAGATGAACTCACTAAGCTGTAGAGTCACATGTACTTATTATGGTGCCCCCATTATGTTTGCTGCATTCTGGACTGGATACAACTTCCAAATGGCTTCAAGGACAACTCTATGTACATGTAAATAGTAATCACAACATGATATGCTTATGGCATTATTATTTAAAGAACCTCCTCATCCAGGAAAGGATACCACTGGTGCATGACGTACTTTTGAATGATTTCTTGCCCTTCACTTCCACCTGAACTTCAAGCAGGACCTGAATCCAAGTACAACTCACTAAAAGTCAACAGTGGATCACCTACACTATTTGGGAACCCAAATAAAACAGCCCCTTGGCCCATGGATGGGAGGATGGGAGCCTCCTTGTCTAAGACTACATAGTGTATAGGCATTGGATTAGGACTTTGCCTGCAGCACTTGTCTACTCATAGATATAGATATATAACTGGGTATAATAAGTATATTGAGGCTTGAACAGCAGATGAGCTCACCCAATGGTTTTGTTTGATAATAAATATGAAAGAGAGAGCTTTGAGCACTGTGGCATCCCATAAGTGAGAGGCCAGGGGCCAATCTCCCCCCTATTTATCATTATGGATAGAAACTAGCCACCATGCCTTTTATCCATGAAGAGCCGAGGTGGCGCAGAGGTTAAATGCAGCACTGCAGGCTACTTCGGCTGACTGCAGTTCTGCAGTTCGGCTGTTCAAATCTCACCGGCTCAGGGTTGACTCAGCCTTCCATCCTTCTGAGGTGGGTAAAATGAGGACTTGGATTGTTGTTGGGGGCAATATGCTGACTCTGTAAACTGCTTAGAGAGGGCTGAAAGCCCTATGAAGTGGTATATAAGTCTAACTGCTATTGCTATTGCTATTGCTATTGCTATCCTAAACCCCCCAAATTGATCCAAAAGGATACTGTGGTCAAAGGTATTGGAAACTGCTGAGAGATCAAAGAACACTAGGACTGATGTGGCACCCCCAGTCCAGGTCTATCCCATGACAGCAACAAGTGAGATCAAGGCCATTTTTATACTAAATCTCATACCTGGAAAAATGGTAGCAGAAAATGAGAAGTGAATACATCCACACATGCATATTGGTTCAAAGTTGTATCCACTTTATGACAATAAGGGCAACAAAGGAGGGATACTTTTCAACCTTTTTACCCAAACAGTGATACCATTTTGAGTATTCTAAGTATTTTTAAGGAAAGATGGGCTGGAAGATTCCATTACTGCAATATTGGGTGAATAGTTCATGGGTAAAACCACTTGTCTAGATACTGGCTTGGAAGCTAGATAGAAACTGAAGAAATGATGGCTTGACAATATTGTTAAAGTTTTTTTTTTTTTACTTTGTAGATTTTAGCAAATAACACACAGTTCTTAATGAGGTCAGGTCTGTACTAATGGATTGGCCCATCATTCAACTGACTGATTAAAATGATTAAGGATCTTTAAGAGATTAAGATGATTAAGGATCTTTAAGAGATGGGATGGTTCCAGCTACTTTGGAACACTGGTTTTCTTCTGCTCAAGAAATCAGTATTGGACCCACTTATAATGGATATATACAAGTTCATCTTCATAAAACAGCCTTTTGTTTTGAAGAATGTTGTTGAGAAAATGGTGGTATGGCAATTACAAAGAACTCTGAAGAACCATACGGACCGGGGCTCTCTTAACAGCATTATGGACCCCGGGCAAAGCAGTAATGTAAATGGTCAATAAAATTAAACATATATTTAAATGTTAGTATTAATAAAAAAATGCAGTAAAATGTAATAAATATGTTGCTGTGTTTATATGATACAAGGTGCATTGAAGGGTTAACATACATAGATTATTATAGGCCCCCTATACTCGTGGGGCCCACTGACAAGTGCCCATCAGGCCCATGTATTAAGACAGCCCTGATATGGATCCATGGCAATCTGGATTCAAACCTGAGCATGGCATGGAAATTGTATTGGTTGATCTAATGGGTGGCTGGTAATAGGATTTGGATGGGGAATATAACCATTCTTATCCAACAGCCTTTGATATTATCAACCACAGTATTCTTCTGAAATGCCTATTAATTTTGGACATGGGAGACATTCTTTTATCAATCACAGTATTCTTCTGAAATGCCTATTAATTTTGGGCATGGGAGACACTTTTGCTCCTGAGTGGGTAGATCCTGCTGGTAGAAATAGGGTGAGAAAATATCATCCATCGGTTTGGAGTGAGGTATCAACATGCAGGTGATAGCAATAGTACTTAGACTTATATACACTTATTATATATGCTTTACAGCCCTTTCTGGTAGTTGTAAGTATATTGCCCCCAACAATCTGGGTCCTCATTTTACCGACCTTGGAAGGATGGAAGACCGAGTCAACCTTGAGCAGAATTAGCCTGCAATAATGCATTCTAATTACACTGTCATCACGGCTCTTGATATTGGATTTATATGTCTACCTGGGTCAAGTGGTAGATTCAGAACAGTGGTGGGATACAACCGGTACGCCTCGGTACGGGCATACCGGTGCTGGGAGCACCAGGTACCATTCCAGTATGGTGCTCCAGAGGACCCACCTGCCCACCCGCTCTCCTTACCGCCAACTGAGCTGATCGGGGCATTTGAGCACGCGCATGGGGCATATGGAGCCTGCGCTCTGGTGAGCAGCCGGAGTGTTGCAGGTGGTGGGTATGCATGTGTGTGCTGCGTACGTGCTCTGCACGTGCACATTTGGTGCACGGCCCCATTGCACCATACCAGTGCAACTACTGATTCAGAAGTCCTGATTTAGTGCCTGGAGGCTGTCAGGGCATGGATGGAAAAACACACTAGAATTAACTCCAGCAAGATGGAATGCATTTAAATCAGGAACATACTGCTTCCAGGACAAAGCCACTTCGATTAACAAGCTATTTTGTTCCAGGGAAGATAGACTGCAGCTTGAATTCTGAGCTCACAATTCTTGCTGCAAAAGCAGGAGATCAAGTGCATCTGTCTAATTTTAGTTCGTTACATCAATTGCACTACTGCCTGGAATTGGATGCACTAAGGATAATCACTTATGCCCTGATTATCTTACAACTGGATTACTACGATTAGTTCTACGTAAGGCTCCCTTGAAAGTCATTTGTAAAATTCAGTTGATTAAAAAAATAATGGCCTATGTACATACTATGAAGAGTTAGTACTGCCATGTAATACATATGCCCTGGTTGCTATTGTGCTTCCAGTGTAATTCAGGCTGTTAATAAATATCTATAAAGCCCTACATAATTAAGGGCCTGTGTACTGTATTTAAGAGACTGCCTTTCCCAGTAAGATTTTTCCCACCCAGTTCAGACAAGGGGCAGCTGCTGAAAGCCCACACATGAGATATAATGGGAGGATGTTTGACAATGACTCTTATTTGTGTGGGCCCCAATCTTATTAAGATTAAGATTAAGATTTAGTTTATTTGTATGCTGCCCTTCTCCGGGAGGGACTCAGGGCGGCGAACAACTCAAAAGAGGAAAAGGGGATACAAACACAATACACGTAATTAAAATACACAAGAGTCATACAACCATACAAGTCGAGAGGGGAGGGGAACTCATCAACCCTAGGCCTGCCGGCACAGCCAGGTTTTGACGGCTTTCCAGAAGGCCTGGAGAGAGGTGAGGGTCCGAATCTCCACGGGGAGTTCATTCCAAAGGGCCGGAGCTGCTACAGAGAAGGCCCTCCCCCAGGTGGTAGCCAGATGGCATTGGCTGGTAGACGGAACCCGGAGGAGGCCGACCCTGTGCGATCTAACAGGTCTATGGGAAGTAATTGGCAGCAGGCGGTCTCTCAAGTACCCAGGTCCAATACCATGAAGGGCTTTATAAGTTACGACTAGCACTTTGAAGCATATCCGGAGACCGATCGGTAGCCAGTGCAGCTCGCAGAGGATAGGTGTAACGTGGGTGTACCGAGGTGCACCCACAATCGCTCGCGCGGCTGCATTCTGGACGAGTTGTAGTCTCTGAATACTCTTCAAAGGCTGCCCCATGTAGAGCGCATTGCAGTAGTTATGTAGTAATTATGGAACAAGTAGGGGGCAAGATAGCTGCTCCGCTTGTGGTTTATCATGAGAAATTGGTCCTCTTGGAAGACCTTTCAAAACTAATGGTGTAGCATTGTTAAAACCAGAATAATGTTGATGTTTTGTGTTTATATTATTATATAATTGAGCTATTTATTTTATTTCTATATACTGTAACTGCCAAGAGCGCTTTGGATTCAGGTAGTCGATACATCTTATAAACAAAGTTATGTCTTTAATCTAGATCTTTGACCTTTTGAACAATGACAGACTTATTATATTTATTATGCATTACTTTAAATCAAGAATAGTAAATGAATACTGTTTTTCACTGCCTTTGGAACAACATTATATTGCATCTAGCTGCAGAAGCCCTTTGCTGAAAAATAAAGAAATCCATATACTTGAATAGTCATTTATTTTTCAAATGATTTTATTCACCTCATCATTTTTTTCTCAGTTGACTTTAACTTTTGATAAGCTTTCTATCTTAGTGCTTTTGGACTCTCAAAATCTCTAAAAAAATTAGAGGATTATTATTTTTCTTTCCTGCCTTGGTTCAACCTGAAACTCTATTTGTCTAGCACTGCTCTCTGCTGATGTTTTGGGGAACTACAGATTTTGAATTAAAAATGTAGGCCTATTAGGAAAAAAAAGTTACCGGTATGGGGATATCTATTTTTAGAATCCATTTATTTAAAAGATTTATTATAGACATAGACCAGAACAAATAAAAACACTCAGTAAATATACAATTAAAAATTCTAGAATAAAACAATAAATAACAGATAAAATCTATGATAAAATCCAGCAGACACATGCTCTACCTAACTAATATTACAATCCATAAATTGTGAGGCCCAAAGTCAGTTTAATACTAAAAGGGAAAGGAATAAGCAGTGCAAAGGTTTGCCACATTTGTTGTATAAAATAGCTATGGTGGATTAGACACATGTTCCCAACGAATCCCCATTAAGTCAGTGATTTCTTCAGCTTTCATCTATATATTGAGTAAATCAAAATCAATATGCAGGAAAAGTAAATAAAAAAGGTGAGGAATTGAGCTAATATACACCACATTCCTAATCTATCTCCCAATCAGCAGCCTATGACAGCTACTGACTGAAATATTGACTGGTTCAATAAATCAATCAGAACAGAGCTGGAAGGGTTCTTGGAGGTCTTCTACTCCAACCCTCTGCTCAGGCAGAAAACCCTATAACATTTCAGAGAAATGGTTGTCCAATCTCTTAAAAAACTTCCAGTGTTGGAGCACCCACAACTTCTGGAGGCAATTTGTTCCACTGGCTAATTGTTCTCACTAGGTGGGTTGTCTCCTTGATTAGTTTCCGTTTATTGCTTCTTGTCCTACCTTCAGGTGCTTTGGAGAATAGCTTGACTCCCTCTTCTTTGTGGCATTCCTTAGATTTTGGAACACTGCTATCACCACTAGTTCTTCTTTTAATTAAACTAGACTTACCCAATTCCAGCAACTGTTCTTTATATGTTTTAGCCTCCAATCCCCTAATCATCTTTGTTGCACTTCCTGTACTTTTTCTAGAGTTTCAACATCTTTTTTTACATTGTGGAGATCAAAACTGGATGTAGCATTCCAAGTGTGGTCTTGCCAAGACATTACAAAGTGGTATTAACACTTCACATGATGTTGATTCTATCCCTCTGTTAATGCAGCATACAACTGCTTTGGCTTAGAGAAGAGAGGCTTATCTTATTTTTCAAAGACCTGAGGGCAAGTCAACAAACAATGAGTGGAAGCTCATTAAAGATATATCCAACCTGGAACTAAGGAGAAATTTCCTGACAGTAGGAATGTTTAATCAATGGAACAGCTTGCTTCCCAGAATTGTGAGTGCTCTATTGCTGGAGCTTTTCAAGAAAATATTGGACGGCCATTTGTCAAAGATGGAATAAAGTCTCCCGTCTTAGACAAAAGCTTAAAACTAGCATACTTCCAAAGTTCCTTTCAAGCCCAATAATTCTAAGAGCTTCTAGTGTGACCAATGTATGAACAAAATAAAACATCCCTAAAATATACTTGTCTCAACATACCTGCTCATGTGACCATGTCCGTTCAGAACCATCCTTCACACATATATCTAGTCTGAGTTCAGTGCCTGTTCCACCATGCTTACTGTCCATACAGAGATTAGCTGCCACATTTCGAATCTGTAAAATTAACAAATCTATTTTAAGCATTACAACACAGCTTGGAAAATGCTGATTTGTCTGGAAAAGAAAGAGAACAAACTTTTGCTTTATTTGCCAATTCAGTTCAGTACAATATTGATAAGAAGTTTTACTTTTGGCTAAAAATCAGGTGCATTTTGCTTAGTTTTAGCCTATAAGAATGTAAGGTGATTTATGAGAAAGATATATGTTAACTGAACGTGGAGGAGTAAAGGAGGAGCGTCTGGAGCAGGGATGTCAAACTCAAGGCCTGTGGGCCAGATCTGGCCTACAGGATGTTTAAATCCATCCCTTGGGGCTGGCGTGGAAATATCAAAGGAACGGCCCATGGTGTCTCTGCCAGCCAAAATGGGCCACATGTCTTGAGTTTGACATCCCTTCTCCAGATGCTCTTCCTTTACAAAAGTGGCCCATTTTTGGCCTCCCCAGCTTCCTGCAGCACTCTGCTGGCCAAGAATAGGCTGCACAGGGGTCTTGCGAGGACTCCATGCAGCCTGTTTTCTGGCTCCCCGGCCTCCAGCAGCAATCTGTCAGCCAAAAACGGGTTGCTCAAGGCCCTCACACGCCCTGTTTTTGGCTCAGAGATTGCTGCTGGAGGTTGGGGAGGGGCCCCCATGCCCCATTTTGGCTGGCAGGGTGCTGCAGGAGGCGTCCGCCCCATCCCTCCCCCTCATCAAGATGACAATCCATTCTGAGAGGCGGGGAGGAAGTCTGCTCAAGAAGGAAGTAGTGTATTTTGCCTTGCATTTGGGTTGTATCTGCTTAGTTTTCAATGGTTTTGCACGAGAGATACACAGTAAAGCCTTGCACTTGGTGTATCCCAATCTACATTCATTCTTATTGCATTTATATGAGTTGAATGAAAACATCAACATTTCTTGGGATAAATCTTGGCCCTTGAGCTCAATTGATTATTAACTTGTGTTGATATCAACTGTATGCTGCTCAGGAATTGGATGTTACAGAGAAATATTGAGGTTTACATAGCTCTTTCATACGAGTATATTAATATTCTGTACCAATGCTTCTGTTCACCAATTTCTCAAAAGCAGTTGGTTTGGTGATCAGTGAAAATCTTCACTATTGTGGCCCTTGTAATTGTGCACTCTTCAACTGACCTGATAATTAGGGGAGTGTAAATAAAGTTATTGTACCTTTCTTATCCAAATTTTAAATTCATTTTGTTGCAGTTTTGAGCCAATTTTCCTAATATGCATTTAGAGCACCCATGAAACAATATTGTCTCAATATATATGTTTGTATATCTATACTTGTAGATCAATACTCTAATCAAGAAACTAAAGAGAAAGCGATACTTTCATCAAAACTGTCAGGATAAGCTACTGCATATAAAAATAGAGCAAAGCCCACACTCACTTGTACTGATAATGGTATCCGGTTGGATAATAAAATGTCTGATAGCCAACAACCAAGCTCAGGATGCACCAAGAAGTCCACAATTTTGTCTTACTGTTATCCTTTGGTTGCTAAAATATGAGAGGAAGGGAGAATGACCTTCCTCATAAGCTTCATAGAACATCATTTAAAATGGAAATATATCCTTTGGTATATACTACTGCTAAACAAAAAAAGATAATTGTGAACCTAGATCAGGCCTCCAAAGAATAGAGAAAAACCTAGCTAAGGTATTCTACTTAAAATGATATCTATTTTCTAAAAAATTAAAGCAATTTTATTTCTAATCAAAACCGTCACCACTAAGGGAGTAGATTTGCCTCTGATTGTTGTCATCATATACATTTGCCTTAGCCAGGGGTCAGCAACATGCGGTTCTGCAGGTTCGTGTGGCTCTTTCATCCCTCTGCTGCGGCCCCCTGTTGCCAGTTGGCACCACAATTTTGAAAGGAGCTTCCAGTCAGGAGGGGGGGGGAGCAGGATGTGCCAGGAGGAGATTCTATGGCAAGGGGCAGGTTTTCAGGTCAGTTCCACTATTGATAGGGATTTCGGTTATGACAGGTAGAAGAAAAAGGACGCCACACTAGGAGGAGACTCTATGGTGGGGAAACCGGACTGCTGGTCGGCTCCTGAATTGAACGGGGGGCTTCCGGTTAGGACCTTTGCGGCTCTTTAAGTCTTTAAGGTTGCTGACCCCTGGCCTTAGCAAACCTTATAAAGCAGAGATGGCGAACCTTTTTCTTATGGCATGTCAAAATTGTGTGTGCGTGCTATGTCCGCGCGCATGCCCACTCAATTTCCCTGCCCACCTGCGCATGCACACGTGACTGCCTCTATGCATGTGCATGCAACCCCCCCCCAATGTTCTGGAGGCTTTCCTGAAGCCTGGGGAGGACAAAAATGGAAACAAATGGCCTCCTCAGCTCTCCAGACACCAGAAACAGATTGTTTCTGAACTTCCAGTTGGTCCCTTGGGGCTGTTTTTTGCCCTCCCCAACATCCGGAGGCTTTCCTGAAGCCTGAGGAGGAAAAATCAGCTGGCCTGCATGCACACGCATGCCGGAACTGACAGCTGGTGTGCTACCAAACATGGCTCCACTTTCCACCTATGGCACAAGTGCCACAGATTCGCCATCATGGTTATATAGTGATACCTTGGTACTCAATTGCTTTGAAACTCATTGAATTTTGTACTCAAAGCAAGTGAAAATTTTGTGCCAGTACTCATTGTTTGTTTGGTATTCAATGCACAAACTAGAACTTGTCAGTATTGGCTGCTTTGTGACTCGCTATAATATTCCTTATGGAAATATTTGTTTGTTACTCATCACTTTTGGTACTCATTGCACCTCCTGGAACCAATTAATGATGAGTACTGAGATACTACTGTACAGTTTTTCTTATAAAAAAAGAAGAATGCCACTGTAAGTGATTTAATAATAGTAGTGACTTTTGATGCTGATATTACAGTGCATATGTGTTTATTTTTTAATGTTTATAAAGCTATCTCTTTTTTTGGATTTTTTTTTTTTGCTTATGTTAATGTTAGATGCCTAGAGTATCTTGTAAGTAGGCAGCCATATAAATGAAAATAGTTAACTAAATAGACTGCCTGTTTTGTTAGCTGTGTAAAGTTACCAGAACTGTTCTTATAGGAGGGATTGTTCAAAAATATACACATATGAAGTGCTAAGTCAAGAGCAGCAAGATTTTTTTTTATAATTCAATGAATGGAAATTTCTGTAATTGTTTTCTTGAAAACAAGCTATAACATTAGGCTCAGGAAATTCAATTTGTCAATTTTCCAGTTCAGCTCTAAGTCAAGATAACACAAAAACATCATCTTTCAAGAACATGCATAGAAAATGCACAGTTCTATGATATACTTTTTCACCAGAAAAGCAGATAATGGATTACAGCTTCATACAATATAATATTTCTGAGTGTAAAAACTATGTATTCATAGCCTGTTGTCAGCCAGCATTAAAAATGTGTGTATGTATCATATGTATATCCATCCACAAATTAAAAAAATACTGCATGCTAGATAAAACAAAACAAAAAAGAAAGGACAAAAGTTATGATAGGAGAAACCTATTTTCTGATGAAAGTTTAAAAAAATTACACATATTAATTTTGTGAGAAAACAAATATCATTGATTCTCCATAAACTTAAAATCTGTGAGGCATTTGCAATTTTAGTGCGTTTTAGTAACAAAGGAGAACAGGCAACTTTATCAATTTCCGTTTTTCTAGTTAAAAGTGAGAATTCTGCCTTGGTAGAAAAGCAAGGAACAAGCCGTCCACAGATTATCCTACTTCCTTCTTTTCTTTTGGGTTAATTTCTTGCTGGTTCACTATGTAACCTTGTTAATAGAGTTCAGCAAACCCTAGGTAACCTTTGGCTAGACGCACAGTTAAGCCTGCTGCTTCAAGTCTGGAAACAATTTCTTCAACTGCTGCAACTATTCTTCCAAAAAGAGTTGTAAATAATTATATTCTCCAGATATGCTTCATAGTCAAAGGTGGGTTCTGGCTGGCTTTACTGCCAGTTTGCTTGTGCGGGTGCTTTGCGCACGCATGCACAGTTCAATTAAAGTTGTTCTGCACATGTACAGAACTAAAAAACAAGATGGTAGTGGTGATGGCAGCAACAATGAAGGAACTGGTTCAGGGGCGTGGCAGGCCTGGGTTGCTGCTGGTTCCAGCAACCCAGGCTGCCCTACCGCTACTGGTTGGACCAAACTGTTTGTTTGTTTGTTTGTTTTCCTTTATTTGTATGCCGCCCTTTTCCCTGGGGGGACTCAGGGCGGCTCACAATTAAAAAAAGGGGGGGGGAAGACAAACAGTAGACAATACAACATGTTAAAAAAAAGAGCACAACAGTCACACAGTTCGGGTGAGGCTACAGTCTTAACCCCAGGCCAGCCGGGACAGCCAGATCTTTAAAGCGGTGCGGAAGAACTGGAGGGTGGTGAGGGTCCGAATCTCCATGGGGAGTTCGTTCCAAAGGGTCGGAGCAGCCACCGAAAAGGCTCTCCTCCGGTTAGTTGCCAGTCTGCACTGGCTGGAAGATGGAATTCGGAGGATTCCATCTAAACCTAATCAATGCGATCGTATCGGTCTAGTGGAGGTAATTGGCAGTAGGCGGTCTCTCAAGTACCCAGGCCCACTACCATGAAGGGCTTTATAGGTGATAAGTAGCACCTTGAAGCGCACCCGGAGATCAACAGGTAGCCAGTGCAGCTCGCGGAGGATAGGTGTTACGTGGGTGAAGCGAGGTACACCCACAATCGCTCGCGCGGCCGCATTCTGGACTAGCTGAAGTCGCCGAATGCTCTTCAAGGGCAGCCCCATGTAGAGCACATTGCAGTATTCCAGCCTAGAGGTCACAAGGGCATGAGTGACTGTTGTGAGGGCCTCCCGGTTCAGCAACTGGCGTACCAGACTGTTGTGAGGGCCTCCTGGTTCGCAACTGGCGTACCAGGCGAACCTGGGCAAATGCCCCCCTGGTCACAGCTGACAAATGATGTTCGAAGGTCAGCTGTGGGTCCAGGAGGACTCCCAAGTTGCGAACCCTGTCTGAGGGGCGTATAATTTGACCCCCCCCCAGCCTGAGAGATGGAACACTTGGCCAATTCGCGGGAGGGAAACACAACAGCCACTCGGTCTTTTCTGGATTGAGCACAAGCTTGTTGACCCCCATCCAGTCTTTAACAGCTTCCAGACCCTGGCTCATCACATCCATCGCTTCGTTGAGTTGGCACGGGGCGGACAGATACAACTGAGTATCGTCCGCATATTGATGGTATTTTATCCCGTGCCGTCGAATGATCTCACCCAGCGGTTTCATGTAGATGTTGAAAAGAAGGGGGGACAGGACCGAACCCTGCGGCACCCCATACGTTAGGGGCCTAGGGGTCGATCTCTGCTCCCCAACTAACACCGACTGCGACCTGTCCGAGAGGTAAGAGGAGAACCACTGTAAAACAGCGCCTCCCACCCCCACCTCCCGCAGTCGTCGCAGAAGGATACCATGGTCGATGGTATCGAAAGCCGCCGAGAGGTCAAGGAGCACCAGGATGGAGGCGTGGTAGGAACCCACCTCTGTTCATAGTGCCTCCCCAACAGAAAATCTATTAAAACTAAAAGGCATATTTGAAATGAGAATGACACTGAATTGTAATAAAAGCTGTTTTCTCTGGAAGTTGCCTGGAGACAAATCTGCCTATAGATCTTTCTAAGTCTGGCTTAAGTATTTTACTCTTCTCAATTGAACTAGTTGGCCATCTACAATAGGCAGAGGGTAATAGGAGAGAAGAAAGATAGGAAGAGAGGGACAGGAGGGAGGGTGAGTGGGAAAGATGAGGTGTATAAGGAGGAGTGGTAAGGGGAGAGAGGAGAAGGAGAAAGGAGGGGAAATAGAGTAGAAAATGATGGAGGGAAGAAAGGATGTAGAAAGGGGGAAGAGAGAGGGGGAAGAAAGTGTCGGATAAGATATAAATATGGTGTATGGAGAGCAGAAGAGCCAACAACTGGTCTTTCTTTCTTTCTTTCTTTCTTTCTTTCTTTCTTTCTTTCTTTCTTTCTTTCTTTCTTTCTTTCTTTCTTCTTTCTTTTGTAGTTGATGGCAAGATGAATTGATGTAATTACTTAATAATACAACATGATATTGACTATGTAATAGTATACATGTGATTATATGCTATGAAAATGGAAAATAAAAAAAAATTATGCAAAAAAAAATAGGCAGAGGGTAATTATAAACTTTATTTCTTCCTTGTGATATCTTAAGTCTATATAAAAGCTGGTTTAGATTGATGCTTTTGTCTTAATTATCTGTAGAATATACTGTCTGTCATGTCTGCCATCTTTGGCTTGGTGCATCACTAGCATCTATCATCAAAGGCTAGGAGGGAGAGGGTAGAGGAGGAACAAATGGGTAACAAACCTGTATGGGTGTGGGATAGGAAACAGAGAAGCTTAGAACCAGTTTGCACCAGCACTCAAGGCCATGCACCCTGAGAAAGAATGTGGATTACCACAAATATCGCAGTGTTCTTAAAACACCTAGGCACATCTTCATTGGCTGAAGATGGACTGATCATGGGGCTGGATCTGGACCATGGGGTGCTTAGATCTGGCCTGCATGGCTGCCCTGGAAACAGCAGATCTGTTTTCTCTGGCAGAGAGTTGCAGGAAGCCGTTGCAGCTGAAAATGGAGCTCGGGAACTTGTTTTCATTGGCAGAATTCTCGGCCATCACTGGGACCCCTAACACGAGTGGTGTCAAGCTGGCCATGCCCACCCTGGCCACATCCACCCTGGCCTCCCAAGGTCAAACACAACCCTGATGCAGCCCTCAATGAAATCGAGTTTGACACCCCTATCTTAGTCAGTTATGATATATACCAGTGATGACGAACCTTTTTCTTATGGCATGCCAAAATTGGGTGTGTGCGCTATTATGCGCACGTGCATGCCCACTAAATCTCCCCACCCACCTGTGCATGCACATGTGATCCCCTCCACACATGTGCACATGACCTCTCCCCAGGCTCCAGAGGCTTTCCTGAAGCCTTGGGAGGGTGAAAACAGCCTCCCTGCCCCCCTGAGGCTGAATGGTTCAACAAAGAAGTTCGTTTTTGAACTTCCAGTTGGGCCATTGGGACCGTTTTTTGCCATCCCCAGCCTCTGGAGGCTTTCCTGAAGCATGGGGAGGGTGAAAAATCAGCTGGCTGACACATGCATGTGCGCTGGAGCTGATGGCTGGCATGCCACCAAATATGGCTGTGTGTGCCATTTGTGGCACACGTGCCATCGGTTTGCCATCACGGATATATACTTTATATATATACTGAATACATATGTACCTCTCTTTGTTACTAATTACTAGAAATACCTCCACAGACATTTAAGGAAATGATTCACAAAGATAATTCACTCAAATGAATTATTAGTTGGTGTGTATCTAGCTGTTGACCCTTTGACAAGTAACATTTAAATTTTCTTTATTCCATCTATTTTCCATCTTTATTCTGACACACCATACCAGTGGTTGGTTTCTGCCGATTCGCACCGGATCGAGAGAACCGGATGGTGAAATTTACTGATCTGATGAGAGAAGGTTCGACCGGTGGACCCGGAAGTAACTTCCGGAATGCCTGCCCCGGTCTTGTTGCTCCTCGCCCATCTGGAAGCCACTCCATCGCTCACTCTCCCCGCCCATCCACACTATCCTAGACCAATTCAGTGTCAAGTCCCACACCTGGGAGTAGAGGCGGTGAACGGAGAAGCATGGAGAGGTCCAGCGGCACAATCCACCAGACAGCAGTGGCAAGCTCAGGAATTTTCTCCTGGATTCCTCTCTGTCATGCCTCCTCTGATCTCCCAAAGTTCTTTCTCCAGAGTGTGATAGCTTTCTCCTGGATTCCTCTCTGTCATGTGTCCTCCAATCTCCCAAAGTTCTTTCCACAGTGTGTGATAGCTTTCTACTGGATTCCTCTCTGTCATGCCTCCTCCGATCTCCCAAAGTTCTTTCTCCAGAGTGTGATAGCTTTCTACTGGATTCCTCTCTGTCTTTCCTCTTCCCATCTCCCAAAATTCTTTCCCAGCGTGTGGTAGCTTTATACTGGATCCCCCTCTGTCTTGCCTCCTCCGTTCTCACAAAGTTTTTTCCCCAGACTGTGATAGCTTTCTACTGGATCCCCTTCTGTATTGCCTCCTCTGATCTCCCAAAGTTCTTTCACCAGCATGTGATAGCTTTTTACTGGATTCCTCTCTGTCCTGCCTTCTCCGATCTCCCTAATTTCGGCCCTTAATCCTTCAGTTGTCAATTTTTGGGAGGTTTTCCCTTCTCTTCCCCCCCTTCATAGAAGTCCCAAAAAAATTTGCCACATGATTTGGGGATGGTGGTCATGTGACTGAGTGTGCATGTGTGATATCAAGTTGGCCATACCTGCCTGGTCACATGACTGCCAAGACACACCCACAAAATAGGCCACACCCACAGAATAGGTTCTAAAAAAATTGAAACCTACCACTGCACCATATCATCTGTACTGGTCTAACCTCCCAGTACAGAAGGTAATGATTTTCTTCTTTGGTAAGTTTCCCTTCACATCTCATGCTCAAAAGCTTCATAGATTTCACACAGTTGAGGAACAGGCTATATTCAACAGACATTTTAATATTCAGCCTTTCCCTCATTTCCCAGTGTCTTTTTCCCAGAATGTTCTATTGTGTTGATGTGTACAGATAATGTAAATTCACCACTTTTGTCAAATCTCTATCTATCGTGTCTCCCTTTTCCTTTGTGCATTATGGTGAGAATCTAAGTTATTTCCTATTCTCAGCTCCTTATTAGCAAAACATAGCACAAAGGCTGTCTGCGTTCTGCATGGATTAAGAGAGATGTGGAAAGCCAGTGTGATGTCATAATGTAGAACGAGCTAATCAGAAGACACAATCTCAAGAAGTGAAAATCCCCACTTTTCACACATGCAGTTCTCATCTAAATGTCTCAAGTCTTCAGAATAAAATAGATATAATGAAATAGGTGAGTTCTCTGTATTTAAAACGAATAATACACCACATCAACTAGCTAATTATATTGTAACATTTCCTAGGTTTTTGAAAGCCAGTATGACACCTCAGCTACCATCCAAATTAAGCAATTTTAAATTAAAATGAACTTGCCATGAAAGTAAAACAGAAGTGTCAAATCACTAATGGTAACAACACAAAAGGTTTAACTCTGAAGCCTTCCAAAAATAAAAATGAGCACACTTTCCAGGTAAATACTAAAATCTTGGACCTATTCCTAGAATTCTTGAACTGCAATCTATGACAAAAAAAACTTATGTGACTGACTGAACATACAGTCTATTCATTGATTATTTTTATGTGTCATATATTGACCAATTATCTGCAATGGTGCTGAAAGGGCTGCTGGTGGTGTGTGGTTCGATTTTCAGGTCAAGGAGTTCTAGACATAAATAATATACTCAAATTCATGAACTGGTAACTCCTCGTTTGTCTACTTGATTTTTTTAAAATTAGAGCTGCTATTTCAGATGGCTTGAAGAAAATAACTGAACCTGGTGCTTTACTCCTCTCAGGAAGGTAAAACCTATTACATCAATCTATTCCAGGTAGAACATATTTGTCAGGCACGCCTCCTTCAGCAACCAAGAAAGAAACCACTTAACTCCATTTGTAGAATTAAGAGTACTTTTACTGGTTATGAAAAGATAGCAGCGATGTAAAGCAAGATCTGAGGCAGAAACGTGCGAAATCATACATATCAAACATTTGCCCAAGCCCCTCCCACCCAACAACCCCCATCCCATTGCACAATCTGCAAATCCCTTAGGTGTCATGTGGGTGCATCTCCAAGAAGCATCATCAGGTTGGCCTTGACCAACTCCAAACATGCACAGAAGATGGTGAGAACAAAACTCCCCTTTTAACTATCACTCCTGTACCAATTATCCGAGCCCAAATACCATGTCTCCCCCTCCCCATTTCTATGCCAGCCGAAAGCAAATAGCAAAGCAGAGGCTGACACTTATAAATCTATTTGTTGGATTCCAAGGGGATCTTGAAGTTTTTTCTCTGGGACTCTGCACACAGTCTGAACTAGGCATGTGGCAAAGACCTTTGACTGCGCTTTAGCCCTTTGCTGGGCATCAAACCGTGATGCTCCTTGATTTTTTCCCCAGCAAAATGAGGTACAATGCTTGAAGAGACACTTGGAGTACTTCTGGAAAAAATGACAAATAGAGCTGATGAAGCACAAGAAACAGCACTTACTAGTGATTACATTATGGCAATATGAGCAGCAACACATAGCTATTTTTCCACTTTTAATACATCCACAGTTAACCACACAGAGACCCTTTTCAAAGTGACTCATTCCTTGCTGGGGAGGGTTGAGCTACAGCACCATCGTAGGGCTACTATGAGGAATAAAGTCATTTGTATTCACCTGAAGTTAATTTCTGAGTTGGCAAGTCCTATCATGACTAAATAAAGTTTTTGTGGGGTTGCCTAAGGCAAATTTCAATCTGTAACTCTTGAAGGAATGGGCAAGGTTCTTGGGCCTGCTAACTTTGCCATCTGTTCATTAGATGTACATTCCTCCTGGGAGTGAAAGCTATCGAAGAAGTGATATGCAATTGAGTACATGCAGTAATACTCCTTCATTGAGCAGGCATTGGCACTATTCACCTTGGAGGAATTAACAATGCCTTCTTTTCTCAAAAAAGTTATTTTTTATTCATTTATGAAATTTATATGGTCAACCACTTACCCAAATAATTCTGAGCAACTTATAAACAATAAAAGCAACATAGTAAAATGAAAAATATAAAAATAAAGGCACTTTAATTATCTTATCCTCCATCACAAATTCACAGTATCAACATTTTATCAATGCTTGTGACAAATACTAGTTTTTAACTGTCTTCTGAAAGATCAGCAATGTTGTCTGGATTCTCAGAGTGAGGCTGTTCCACAGGGCAGATGCCTCAACAGAGAAGGTATATGTAAGGGCTCCTCTCCTAACTTAAGAAAGTGAAGACTCTTGAAACTGAGTATTTCAAAAGGAACCTTTAATTAAGAAGGCAAAGCAACATTTGAATCCCCTTAGGCAATGCAAGTAGAATTAAAGCAGTAGAGACCCTTCCCATTTGTCAGAATGCAGATTTTAGCCAATACACAAGTGTGAAGATGTTTCCTTTATCAACTGCCCTGAGAGCCAAATAAACATACATTCCCATGAATATCTTCTGTTAGGCATTAAAGTGAAGCATCCCACATGGCCATCATAAACATCCCCCCAAGAGGTGATGGGATCTCAGGCATTTTGGCACCAGGAAACCAGTTATAAAATATCAGTTGTCACAGGCACTGCCAATACATTGACTCCAAGGCCCCCCTCCTCCCAATTGAATGGCAGTATCACTTTTAGGGACCTGGGTTATGCAAAATTGCACTGTTTCACTGAGGGAACCTAGAGCAGAGCATGTTCACCCTGCTGGGGTTTCAGAAAGAAGTGAAGACATGTATCCTGCAAGTAACTTGATCCTGTGCCATATCAAGCTTGAAAGGTGATAACCAACACCTGTAATTGCACTTGCAAACATACTAGATAACTAACCTGAGAAATCTCAGCATGCTCAACATCACATTCTATTCTGAATTAGCAGAAGCTTCCACATGCTTTTAAAGAAAAGTCCCAAGGACAGAATAACAGAGTTGGAAGAATCTTGGAGGTCTTCTAGTCGAACCCCCTGTTCAAGCAGGAGACACTATACCATTTCAGACAAATGGTTGTCCAGTCCCATCCAGGACAGATGCAAAGAAAGAATTAGGCAGCTCTGCTTTCTCTCTGCTGCCCATCATTCCTTGTCATCTTTTTCTGTTAGTGAACTGATTGTTTCCTTGACTCTTTTCTTGTTTTTTATATGTTAAAAGAAACATTTTAATTATATTTTATATTTGTTGTAACTCTTAGTACATTCTGAGCCTTAGCTTTTTGACTTCATCTTTGCAAATTCAGGATATATGCAGATATTCTACCTTAGTTATGTGTCTCTCTTTCCATTTTTTAAATATTGTTATCCATTTTATCTTTCAGTTTATCAGAGGGTTCTTTGTGTGATCATGCTGTTTTCTTCTTAGATTTCTTGTTTTTCTTCTTCAGTGGTATTATGTTGAACTGGGTTTTTATAATCATAATTTTTTAGAGTTTCCTAAGCACTTTGGGTTGTTTTCTCCTTTAAGATTTTCATCCATGGAATCCTTCCCAAGCATTCTCTATGTTTGTTGAAATCAGTTTTTTTTTATTAAAAAAGTCTAAGACACTAGTTTGATTATATTCTATTGTTGTGTATGCATTACATTGAATTCCAATATGACATGGCCAAAGTTCTTGCAACTTCAACCCTTCAGACATTTCATCTTGTTAGTAAGAATTAAGTCCAATATAAATGATCCTCTAGTTCCCTCCTCTATCTTTTGGATGACAAAATTGGAACCTGTTTGATCTCTCACTGGATTCAGAGTTTGTCTCTCAGTTGATGTCAGTGTAGTTACAGTTCCCCATTACCTCTGTGGTGTTTCCTATATTCATTTGTTAACTGATTAGCAAAATGCTTATCTATTTCTTCTGCTGCTTGGCCTGTAGTATACACCTATGGCAATATCATTGTTTTTCTTTTAGTTTAACCCATATGCATTCAAAAAGGCTTTCATCCTTGGTTTTATGCATTTCTATAGAGGTGTAGGTACACCTCTACAAAAATGGTAGAGTATGTAGCATTTCTATACACACTTCTGTACAGATTTAGTAGACAGTGCATTGCAGTTATCAAGGGATAAAGTGATTAAAGCACGAGCGACTGGGTGCAGATCCTCCTGGTCTAGGAGCAGCAGAAGCATAAGGTGAATTTAAGAAAAGGTCTCTGAGCCTTGGCAACCACCTACTTTTTGAATAGGAGTTGTGAATGCAAGAGGACACTCCAGACTGCACACAACTGTGGTGCTCAACAGTTGTGTGAAATCTTTTGTCTACTCTTGACCTATTTTTAGAGAAGGTTATTAAGAAGATGGTCAGGTTACAGCTTCAGAAATTGATGTTCTGGACTTTTTACAGTGAGGTCTCAGATGAGGACATAGTACTGAAAACGTATTGATCTTGCTTAATAATCTGTAGTGAAACTGTGATAAGAGTAGTGCAACCTCTCTGATCTTGATTTCTCAGCAGCTTTCAGTGCCATCAACTATGGTATCCTTCTGAACCACTCATCAGTTGTATCAGTTTAAGAAGTAACATGATGCATTGAATGTTAGTTGTTTTGGCAGAGAAATATAAAGGAATATATGCCTCTTAATGGGATTTTGTGACTCCAAAGAGAGAGTGTTTTTGAATAATTTTGCTATAAGATTCTTTTAAGCAATAATACATAAAAACCTAGAACTTGTCTTCCTAATGAGGAGGGATGAGTTTAACAAATTATATGTCAGACAAGTAATGGATGAGGTGCAGCTCCTGTTGTTGAAAAGAAAGAGGAATTATGATTTAAAGCCTTAGTACAGTAGGCAGTATTGATGGAATCAAAGATATTGCAGGCAAGATGCAGGAATATACATATAGATGTTTACAGCTAGAGCAAATCCTGAAATTAGCATAAAATACCATGAGAAAAGTGACGAGCTTCCATACAAATTCAAAGTAATTAATTAGTTGGTTACAATCTATATGTTCTTTGATCTGAGAACTGTGCAACATAATAATAAAATTTTTTGATGTTGTAAAATGAATGTAATATTTGTGTTATAATTTTAATTGTTTTGAGATCTTTACCAAAGGGGGAAGAAGTGATATATTGTAGAATCCCGATGTTATTTTTATTGTTCTGCTTTGCATCTATTCATTAAGTTGTTCCTAAAATATGGCACTCAGAAATAGATTATGGAGGAGGAGCCAACATCGCAATGATACATTGTGCAGATTCGACTGTCCAAATCCGCCAATGACATTTTGCCCCTGGACGGTCCAGCAGGACCTAAACTGTCCCGAAGAGATGGTGACTGGGAAGACAAGACCTTGCTGGTCGCAGGAACATTGCAAAGTCCCTGATCGACCCAAGGGAAGTGCTTCCAACTAGCGGCAAACAGACAGCCCCCCCCCCCCCGGCTGACATAGTTGGAGACGGCTCCAGGAAGAGAGAATGAAAGTGTTTCTACCTGGTGAGGTTTTTTTTTCTTTTCTTTTAGAAGATTGCTCTAAGAAACTCTTTTCTTAAGCTTAATTAGTCCATTAAGCAAGAACAAAGCGACGTATTTAATCCCCATTGGACTGCCTTAGAAAGTTTTTTGCTCTTGCTTGTAATCTTTTGTGGATTGAGTGATTGCAACGCTTCCGTTTTTTCCGCTTGAGTTGAAGGGATCTTTTTTTCCCTATTTCCTTTTACTACTTTAACTTTTTTGGCTTAAATTAAAACTCTTTTACTTTAATAAATTTCTTCTTCTACTTGTTGCAATATTATATTGGAGATACTTAAGGAAAGAGGTTTTAAAAGAATCGAATCTGCCACTTGGAAGCCCAAGTCCGAAGCTTTTTTTCCCTTTGCTGTTGTAACAATGTTTTCTTTGTTCACTCTTATCTGACTATACTGACTGTGCAACAAAAGGGTTTGGAACGTCTCTTTAAAACTTGATAAAGACCCAAGGTCACAAATAGTGGTGTGTGGAAAATATTTTGACAAGAATTGGAAAAGGAAAGAAAAACTTTAGAACCCTTCTTCTTTGAAAACCATAAAAGAACATTTGTCTAAAATAAAAATAGATATATTCTTCAAAATCTGTGACAGGCTAGAGTGGCAGATAGTACCAAATTCTTCTTCTTGCTCTTTCTCTATATTTTTCCTTACTCTAAAAAGTGGATCAATACTCAGATGAAGAAAACTTGATAATTCAAAACATTTTGGCTGGACTTGAGAGGGACTTGAGAGATTTGACAAGAAATGGGACAGACTATGGGATATTACAAAAAAAGATGATGGGGTTATAGCCCCAGAAATTAAAGAAATGAATGAAAATACAGAAAACAAAGATAAGAACTCAAATGAACTTATATAATGGAGTAAACGTGAGTGAAAGTGGAAAGAAGGGAAGCTGGAAAAGTGACTTTGATAATTTGGTGTTCCACTCCAAACTCCAAGATGTAAGAGAAAAAGAAAGAGCGAAAAAGATGGAGTTAATAAGACAAATCTATTCAGAAACAAACCTGACATTAAGTTAAGCTAAGCTTACATTAATAACAACTCAAGGGCAACAAAACCACATGAGAGATCGTTTAAGCTTCAATGTGCAGAGAGAAGTCTTAAACCCTGGAAAGGTTCTGGGTATAGAATAGAGACAACACCCGGCGAGAAAGACCATTTTGTTACTGGAAAGATACTGGTTAATAATGCCAATTGATGGAAAAAAGCTAGTTAATTTTTGATGATTATTAAGTAGAGATTTTAGTACCTTATAGACTGTTTTAGATTACCATTGACTATTTATCCACTAACATAAATTTACTATGATACTAATAGAGAAATAATAACCCTAGTTAGGATAAATAACCAGGCCATAGAAATGCTAATGTACATTCTGGGTGATTTGTCAAGTAGAAATGTTAATATTTCTTAGATTGTCTTAGATGTCTAATGTTTATTTTCTTAGCACGTAATTAACTAGTTTGGGACTGAGGGAAAAGTCCTATAAATCTTATTAAAAAATCATTGTTTAAAGATGGTTATAAAGTTATAATATTGTGTGGGCCTGGAGAGGTGAGATAATCAGTAAATAACCTTTAGTTAACTACAATAATAACAATGAAATGTTAATGGACAATATTTAATGATACATACAGGTGTGTTACGGTGGGGTGTGTGTGGAATGCTTAGATATCTTATTTAACCGAATTAATTTTAGAACATGTCATAAAGGTGTAATGGTATTGGAGATCTATTGAAATTGCAAATGAACGGCAGTAAGTGGTTGTGTCTTCTAATATAAATGATTCTAGATAAAAACATGTTTAAACAATGGTAACCAAATGAGAATTATGGTACAGGGATAGTAAAATACATAACTGTTCTTTCTTGACTTAAAATGTACAACATGATTTGAATGAAGTATATGTAAGGACTATGGAAGAAACACACGGAATATATTTGTAACCAATCGATACGATTTCAACAAGATGTAATGAAAGATGATTTTTTTCCTTTTTTTTTTTTGTTTAACTAAAACAATAAAAAAAATTCTCAAAAAAAAAAAGAAATAGATTCACTACTCAAAATGAGATCTGACAAATGCATATTGCATCTCACAATTTGTAAATTATTATTCTATAGGTGCTACCTAAAGTTGCATTTGCTTTTTTGTAGCCAAATTTTACTGCTGACTCACTAAGCTTATGATCAGTCCTAAAATAATTGACCAGTTATGACTAGCATTCTGTTTTATACTAGTTACTTATCTTTCAGCCTAACACATACTCTTGGACTATGCTGAGAAATGAGAAAAGAGATGGAAAACATATACATTAATGTACTATTTTATTAATTATATGTACATGCCAGTGATGGGTTTCAAAAAGTTTTAGAACCTCGTCTGTAGGTGTGGTCTGCTTTGTGGGAGTGGCTTGATGGCCATGTGACTGGGTGGGAGTGACTTTCCAGCCATGTGACTGGGTGGGCGTGGTCAACTTGTAAAATATGGTGAAACTCACTTAACAACGCTCTTGTTTAGCAACCAAAATGTTGGCTCAGAAACTCTGGCATTTGAAGCACATCACTTCTCAGCCTTTTGGCTAAGATCAAGTGTAGTGTGTGTGTGTATTTGAAGCACACAAGTCTTAAAGCTTCAAGTTACAAGACCCTTGCACCCCTAACTCTTTAGAAAAAAAAACCCCAGGGGTGTTCAAACTTGGCAGCTTTAAGACTTGTGGACTTCAACTGCCAGAATTCCTCCTCTCATTCTTCATCTTGATGATGTGCGGACAGGTGCGGGGAAGGAGCTGGAACCGGTTCTAAACGGCACTGTAGATTTGTGGAACCTCTTCTATAGAAGAGGTTAGAACTGGCAGGAACCCACCCCTGGTACATGCACTATAAAAAGACAGAGAAGAAATTTAGCAACAATTATTTGATTGGCCCAGGCTCCATTTTCAAGCAGTGATCAGACTATGGTTTTGTCTAAGTGATGACTTTACAAGTTTCTTCTGCCTGTTGAAAACTAGGCTTGCACAGATTAGAAAAATACCAAGTGACACTTCAGCAGCACGACGAACACTGAAGGTGGCAAACAACTAGAGTGCTAAATAAAGCAATTTGCGGAGTCTGGAATATATGGCAAGCAAAGTCAGAAAAGCTGCTCAATTGAATAAACTACTCAGATAATGTATTGTCCTTGACTATCACAGTCAGTGTCTTTACATTCTATGTCCGGGTCACTGCCATGCCATCTTACAAGATAAAAGCTTTCAAATCCCACAGATTTACAGAATAAATCTCATATTAAAAATGCCATGAGGTATAAGGAGGCTGCCAGTAGGGGAAAAAAAAATCAAGGATGCAAAATTGAAAAGAGGGAAGTCTATTGCTCCTTCAGTTCATTTGAATTTAAATCAATGCTATATCTGGCTTAGCCACAATAATTAGCACGGGCAAGACAAAAATGCAGATTTCAGAAATTAGATTCTCTGTCCCTCAGTTTGTGCAGGTCTCATCTAGAGTCTCTTATATTTTTTTCTGTGCTATCAGTTTTGCTTAGGCCTTTATTATCTCATTTTTACAGTATCTTAACCATTCTATACTGTTTTTATTTTTAATAGACCTATATATACACTTCCTATTGTTTCCCTTAGTTTGCTGAAGTCAGCTTTCTTAAAGTCTAAAATGCTAGTCTGACTTTGTTCAGCCATCTGTCCCTGCATTATGGTGAATTCTAGTATGACATGATCCCTATGCTCCAAAGTTCTAACTATAGCTAACATTCCCTCAACGATTTCGTCTCTATTAGCAAGAATTAATCCAGTATAATTGACCCCCTCCACCTTTTGGGAGATAAAGATGTTACCAATCACCATTACACACCCTTTTCTGTTTGGGGAACTCAAACTTCCTTTTTGTGACAGTCTGAGTTACATTTCTTCCTGTCACTAGATGAAGACCTTACTTCAGAAGCCTGTGTGATTTCTTGCAGGGGGAGGACATAAGATCAATTGTTCAACTCCAGTGATAGGAACATTCTTCTTGGTTTTTTTCTGTTCCTTTTGGGGTTTGTGTGTGTGTGTGTGTGTGTGTGTGTCCTCTGAGTGATATGTTGCCATTGGTCTTCCTCTAGCAGCACCAACCTTTTGGGCACCACACACTCAGTTCCACGAGGAGAGGTTTTTATGTGGATGGGAGGGGGAATGGTTTTGCACACTGCTGCATCCCATGCGGGTGCGGATGAGGCTTTGCTTGCTTAGGCAGTCTGGTTTCTGGCACACCGCATCCAGTGGTGGGATTCAGCCAGTTCGCACCTATTTGGGAGAACCGGTTGGTAACTTTCTAAGCAGTTCAGAGAACCAGTTGTTGGAAGAAATCCCATTTTGTTTTTTCCACTTTACAGGCTAATCCTATAAGGAAGACAGGAAGGAAACATTCTGGTGTTGTTTCTAGCCTAATCTTTATTGCCCTGCCTACAGAAACTGCCTCTCTGGTTAACCCTTATTACATTGTAACAGCTAAGGTGAAGCGTCCATCATCGTGAGTGATGTTGAGTTGGCCATGCCCACCCAGTAACATGACCACCAAGCCCCACCTACCCTGCTGGTCATTAGGGCAGAGAACTCGTTGTTAAATTATTTGAATTCCACCACTGACTGCATCCCAATGCCAGTCCGCAGCCCGGGGTTTGGGGACCCCTGCTCTAAGGCTTCATTTTTCCTTGTAGTTGTTTATTCCTTGCTGTGTTTAATTTGAATACAAACTTCAGCCTTTCTGAGGTATTCCTCATTTTCATGGATGAGATTCAGAGTGGCTAGATATGCCTTTAGTCCTCCCACTCTATCCTCTAGCAATCTTATCAGTTTGTACTACACGCACTTAAAAGAAAATGTTTAAGGCCCCTGTAAAGATTTGGTTTATGTGGCTGAACCTCTTTTCACTGAGATTGTTCTCTTCCTGACACACTGGAATACATTTTTTTCTCTAATTTATCCTGATATTGGAGAGTAGTAACTGTTGAAAATGATCCCAGCACAAGTTTAGCTGCATTCCATGCAGTGAATGGAGATACGTGAAGATATGTACTATCCTCCATCCCAGAAACAGCTATTAGGATCCTTGAAGGATGACTGAACATCTCTATTCATATGGCAAAAACCCAGCCTTTTCATGCATCTAAGGAGAGAGGAGATTGAAGGAGCAATTGAAAGAAAGCTGTCTGCACAACAATTGCTATTCTGCAGTATAGCCAAAGAGTTCTACAAAATTCTAATAAGGGATGGATGTCACACTATCCATTTTTTAACTTTCCTACCATATTCATTGTTCAGAAATTAATTCACAATTATGCGGTTAAGTATGCAATGTTGATAAGTATAATTTAAACCAAAGTGTGTATACCTCTATATATTTTATTTCAAATTAAACATTTAAAATTATGTCAATTCTTTCTTAGCCACAAACTGTATCACACAATTCAGAGAAGATGAAATCCCAGTGATAACTCCTTAAAGAGGTGCTTGAGATTTGTTTTAATTGATTCAGTGGCCCAGTGAATTGAAGTAGGGTTTGTATAAAGCAAATTGCATGCTTTGGCATTTTAAGTATAATAGAAGTGACCATGGCGAATTAAGGCTCACTGGTGTCCTAAGCACTGACAAATCTTAGTGCCCCTCCTTTATACATACTGTACAAATCTTCATTGTTTTTTTTTTCAACTTTGTGGTGCCCCCTTGGGGCTGGTGCCCTAAGCACCTGCTTAGTCTGCTTAATGGTTAATACACCACTGGAAGTGACAAATAGTATGTACAGGAAAGATAATATTGAGATGTCATTTTGTTTATAATATGTCCAGGTGGAAGAAATAAAGAACTGAACACTAAGAGATTTACAGTGGAAAAGGTTAAAGATGATCTTCAAATTAAAACGGACTTACTTGTACATCTATACAGCTTTACTTGAAAATGCAAGATGCTCACCTATTGGAACTTCTATACTTTATTATCATATGTTATTATTGTTATATGGATATCCTTTATTTTATTCAACTGAACTTAATGATTCAAGACAGTATGTATAAGTTCTAGATACAAGACAGCAACTATTCAAAAATATCTGGCACTTTCTAGATACATTTACTTCTAGATACAACGTATCTAGATGTTCCAGATACAAGACAGCATGTATAATTCTTCCCCTTCATATTTTTTCCACAATAATGCTGTTAGAGGTGGGGGGGGGGCTGGGCTGAGAGAAAGTCACCCAACTAAAGGAAGTCATGCCTAAGGGAAACCTGGAATTTAGTTTCCTGGTTCCTAGTCTAGCACCTTAATCACTACACCAAACTCTTGGTTTCATACTACCAGTGACTTAACAGTCATATTGGATAAAAGTGAACATTATGGTAATAGAGCAGCAACAATTCAAAAATCTCTGGCACTTTCTAGATACATTGTACTCTTTACAAAAATAGTGTAAAATACTGGCCAAAACTATTTTGGGTACAACTGTAGCCCAGTGATCTTTCTGTTGATAAATATTTCTCCTCATGGGAAACAAGGTATAACTATAGATTTGGTTTATTCTTGTCTCTCAGTCCAATCAGTGACAATGCCCCTCAAAACAAAGATACAAAAGAGCTTCAGGAAAGATCCAACAAATTGTTTCAATTTTCAGAAAGATGGAAAAATATAATGCAGACCTATGGAATAGTTCTTTTCCTACTCCTAATAATTTTTAACATATTCTTTCTGTTTGATAAAGGAAAATGTCTATAATACTTACATTTAATATTCCACTTTCAAAAGTGCTAGAAAGAAAATACAGCAATACGATATCTGGAGGGCCTTTGGCTATGCTAGTATAAGGCAATCAAGACAATTTTCCATATCCTGCTATATTATTCCCTATCTACAGTATGTGCTATGTTGGTACAATCACAGGTTAATCCATACTAAAAGCTGTGCATTTTTTTATATGCACTTTTTAAAGTCACAAATTCCGTTGGTTTGTGATTAGAAGGCATTGGGCTTAATTTTGGCCATAAATTTATCTAGTCATGTTTGGGAGAAAGCATGCAAAGAAAAAGCTGTAGCAACAAACACACAAATAGACCTCCTGTTGACAATCTAATTGGAACTACTCTAGTTATTGACTGAAACCTAACAGCAAATTAGTAACAAAACATAGCAGCAAATAGACCAAGAAGAGCAAATATCTCAAAACATCACTTGGAATTGTTCAAATTGACTCAAGCAATTATATTTTTGTCTCAATATGAACAAAGCAATAACAGGAAACTCTGCTATCAAGTTACCATGTACAGACAAATATATTTACCCAAAAGGAAGACAAATCTGAATTTAAGATTATACTTAATCTTCAGAAGAGAAAATTAGATGGGCATATTACTATTTCCACTGTATTATATTCTGAAGAAGAGTTGGGTGCAATTTATTTATTTTAAATATGAATATTATGCCTTGTATTTAGTAAATATGTTTTTCTTAAAATGTCAACAAGGGCAAAAAATTAATGATGGTAGTACATTTTTGTGTGTGTACAGTCAACAATTGATTCTTAGGTAGTTTCACTGGCCTCATCACTGACCATGAAAGTTAAAGCTGATTTTGTGAAATCTGTAGCATGGTCATAATAGCTTTGCTGAAAATGCATAGCTGTATCTGACTATTTTGAATAAAGATGAGATTAAGCTGAATCCTGGATTTAAGTATGTTCCTCACCTCTCCCCAGGAAGCAGGTGGCGGCTCCACTGGTGGAAAATATTTGGGGACGTCCCAGGCCACTGCAGCCATGAACCACTTGAAATCCTTGCACTTGAGATGCTTGCGAAGCTCTTTCTGGGCTGAAATATCACCAGTGGAAAGATGTCTGTATTCAGGTCGCCTCTGATAAACATATTCAGCAAACTCATCCATCCAAGTTTCTGCCACACGTTTCAGATTCTGAACAACAAAGAACAAGAGGCCTAGTTGATTTTCTACATTGTTTCCATGCAGACAAAGCTTTCTTCCAAGTGCTTGTTGTTATCTTTGACATACCCTAAAAGTTATGGAACATCATTCTCTTAACCAGATATAGATGGTTATACATTAGCAAATAGCTTTTAAGCAAAAAGTAATAGCTTCTTAGACAACATCAGCAACAGCACTCCTCCTTACTGCAATTACTGAAAGGGGTTTAATTAACCAAATAACAGTAAAACCTCAATTAATGGTTTCAATTGAATGCTACTACCAATCCTACTTTCACTTGTTACTTAGTAAAAGAAAAATGTAGTTGATTTTTTGCATTGTTTGCAGGCAGAAAATTGTTAAACTTTAGATTAATTATTTAGAATTCAAACTGAATCACAATACATTTCTTTGAAGCTCCATTTACCTGGCATTAAAAAAATCTTCTGAGTCAAAAAAAATTTTTTTTTTGCCCTTTTCAGAGACTCAGTTAATTAAACTTTCACTTCCATCTTCGTTTTCCTGGTTTTAGTTTTGACCAACGGCTATTGTAGCAATAGCAATAGCAATAGCAGTTAGACTTATATACCGCTTCATAGGGCTTTTAGCCCTCTCTAAGCGGTTTACAGAGTCAGCATATCGCCCCCACAATCTGGGTCCTCATTTTACCCACCTCGGAAGGATGGAAGGCTGAGTCCACCCTGAGCCGGTGAGATTTGAACCGCTGAACTGCAGATAGCAGTCAGTTGAAGTGGCCTGCAGTACTGCACTCTACCCATTGCGCCACCTCGGCTCAATGTATCCTATTGCTCTATTGTGCATTGAGTGGTATCTATAGGGATACATTGGTGGCTTATATTATGCATAATGAGTTCCATTCAACAAGCTGATATTTGAACATTCTTGTTCCTGAAAACGTGGGCTGTAATTAGAGTTTTGAAATAATTAAAAACATTGATGCAAAGAGTGTGTAGCAAGAACTTGCCAGATACGTAGATGCATTTATTAAAGAAACTGATTGATAGGACCTCCAGGGATGGGTTAAAGTAAACAAGTGGTAGAGATTAAGGGAAGAGACAACAGATGTAAGGCTTTATTTGTTTATTTGTTCATATACACATGCATGTATTTGAGTCAATTGACTCCTGATGGCTGCCAGAATTAGTCCCTGAAGTTTTCTTGACAAAAGATTTTGGAATTTTACCATTGTTTCCTTCTACTGGCTAAGGGTGACATTAGAGTTAGATATCTCTTAAGGGAGGAACTTTTCTCTCAAGATACAAATGCAGATACAAAAGGGATGAGTGGTGTGTGCATGAGAGAAAGAAAGTGGAGGATTGTGATTAATTAAAATTAGTTAACTATGAAAAGGCAAAGAAGAAAGAGAAAAGGAAGCTTCGGAAAAAATAAAGAGTAGAAAAAAACTTAAATAAAACAATAGAAATATTGCTTCAGTAATAAGCAAAGAATAAAAGAATGGAGAGACATTCATGCTCAGCAGAATTCTCCTCATCGTTCAAAGAGATGGAAGAACTGCACTGAAGCACACAAGGGATTAAAAGTTTCAAATGGGACAATGAGAAAAGCAGCTAGCAAAATAAAGAGAGGGGAAAATGCCTCTCACTAAGAGCAGAGGACCTGATGAGGAAAGGGAAACAAAGCAGCAACAGAAGCAATTCAATATTTTGTTGATGTCTGCAGTGGCAGAGAAAGAAAGATACAGGTAGGAGAGATGACAGGTTTTTAATAAGTACAGTGATTTTCAAATTGGCAACTACACTTGAGTGAAGAGCTTCAAAGGTATCTTTGAAAAAGGAAGCAGACAAGAAGTCTGTGTACAAAGGGACAGTAGTTTGATCACTGTTTTCAACAACTCAAGCTCCTGTTTTCAAAGACAAGGCATTGATTTCTGTTAATGTTACTTTTAGGTTTAAACATTCTAAGCAGAGACACCTGCAAGTTCTGCTATATTACTTGATCATGGTGGTGTTCTGGGGAGGGATGAGCAAATATACAAGAGTGTATCGTAAGAGTACATACTTCCAGTAGAATTATCCAAGGCAACCCAGCTGACCAGCAAAAGCAAGCAAGCATCTTTATTGGGGAGCAGTGTCACACGAAGATGCTGAAGGTGGATTATCAGAACAATTCCAGGTCCCCGCCCCATGGAGCATGCTCAACCGCTAGCCAGGAAGCAGACAGGCAGGAACCGGCCCCACCAAGCCAAGTGACCAAGGGACGATTGTCCAACCCGAGCCACAAAGACATAGCTGCGTCCAAAGCTGTCCCGTGAAGAAATGGCATCTCAGGAGCCGAAGGAACCAGGCCAGAGCTCAACTCGTGGGCCAAGGAGCTCTAGAAGGTTCCTTTCCATGCAGCCGGAGGAACAGCAGGCCAAGCTCCGAGGGACAAGTGATTTGCGCAGGTCAACTAGGAGACCGGCGCGCCCCACCTACCTGAAGGACTATGTCACCTACGTAGGCTGGGGATTGGACATTGTTCATTCTAGGAGGGGAGGGGTGTTATGTACAGACAGATGTTTTCACATGCTCACTGGGGATTGGTTGCCCAAATCCTGGGAAGTTTAAACAACTGTCATTGGCTGGCTGGGCTGCTGGAGCTCCTTAATTTACATGTTTTCACATGCTCACCGGGGATTGGCTGCCCAAATCCTGGGAAGTTTAAACAACTGTCATTGGCTGGCTGGTCTGCAGGAGCACCTTAAAATGCAAGCTCCGGCAGCCCAGCCGGCAGAGCCCAGTCACTTACTCATGAAATAAAAAGTGCTGAAACTCACTCGCGCATCTTCCCTGCTGCTGCTCGCCAATCTAACAAAATCACTTCTGCATTTTATCAAAAAACCTATGTTCATAGATCAAAGAAAGTGACTGGCAATTTAGCATGATGGTCTGCTCAGGTCAGATAGTACTTAATATGCTACTGAGCAAAAGGTAAGAGTACTAATGGGGTTTATGACAGGTTTCTGGACATCTAAGTATTCTGCTGACAAATAAAACATGTATAGGATTTTTTTTCCTGCAAAAACAGTGGGATTCCAGTGGGAACATGGAACATAAGAATAAACATGAAAAAGTTACAGTGTAGATGAAATGAATCAACTATAAATTGATCTAAAACATCAACAGAATTAAAGCAGACTAGAATTGAATATATTTAGTCAGAAAAGCATACTGTTTACTACCATGGACATGAAAAACAAAGAAGAAATGTTTTATTCTCCAATTATGTTTTCATTCTTAATACAATAAACCAATCTTTCTATAAATGTGAAGGCAAACAAAGGAAATAATTTATAAGCAATTAGATTTCATTTATTCAGTTTGAATGTTTGGCTGGGTGGAATGAAATTATTTAAAATGAAACATATACTAATTTATAGAAACATCTCAGTTGCCTGTAATCTCAAATCTGGAATATATCTAAGAATAGCATCATATTGAAATATGATTAGAACAAAGAGTTTAAACAATAGCCACAGCATCTCATAAGTGAAGATTTAATCTTCATCCAATTTATATGAGCAAGCTTATTTTTAAGCAATGCAGGTAATGTATGTTGATATATGCCATATCTTGAATCCCATCTTGTGCTCACAGTTGTGAACTGGTAGCAAAGGTAAGTTGATCTAGATGGACAGGCAGGTAATGGCCAACCAACCAGATATTTTGGCAGTAGATAAGGAACAGAAGACAGCAGTGGTGATAAATGTAGCAGTGCCAAGTGATAGAAACATAAGGAGGAAGGAATATGAGAAGCTAGAGAAATAGCAGGATTTGAAGGATGAACTAGAGACATGATGGAAAGTAAAAGCCAATGTGCTCCGTATTGGCAGCATTTGGGGCTGTGACTCCTAAGCTGGGGAATGGCTTCACAGATCCCAGGAACAATGACAGAGCTCTCTGTGCAGAAGAATGCAGTGTTACTTCCATGGCATCCTCAAAACTTTTACACTTCTAAGAATTTCCTTCCAGGATGGGGGAGATGAGGAGAGTGAGAAGCTGAGTTGTATGGATTGTGTCTAAAATGTGCTCAGATGAATGCCGGACTTTCTGTTTCATAGTCAGCTACTCGTCCTACATAGCTGTGTTAGGCTTCTATTGCTACAAGAAACAGTTCATATACTGGGACTCTTTCACCTAACATCTCATTGTAATGGCTCCTCTCCTAACTTGAGAAAGTAAAGACTCTTGAAACGGATTATTTCAAACCTTTAATCAGTCAGGATGGAAACTATTAGAAGCAAAGCAGCATCTGAAAACCTTTAGGCCATGCAAATGGGATTAAGCTGATAATGACCCTTCCCCTTTGTCCGAATGCAGATTCTGACCAATACACAAGTGTGAAGATGCTTCCTTAACTCTTCAGCCCTGGGAGTCAATAAAGCACATGTTCCCATGGCTATTTCTAGTTAGACATCAAAGTTATATATCCCACATAGCTATCATAAACATCCCTCCAGAGATATTGGGACCTTCAGTCTCCCAGTGACAGGAAACCAGTTGTAAAGTTGTAAAACTCAGTTGTTTCAGATGTAGCTAATAATTTAACTCCGAGGCTCCCCTCCTCCCAATTGAATGGCAGTATCACTTTTAGGGATCTGACATGCTGCCATTCTTTAGAAAAAGGAGAGATTCACCTGTGAAAAAATAGGGGAAAAAATTGCATCATAGTATTTTAACAAGGTTTGTCAGGGTATTGAGAGTGAATTTTTTTCAATAGGGCAGGGACTCTAACGTGGTGTTTCTCTACCCATTCATTTTGGGCTGAAGGTAAATGCTTCCAAGCAACTAAGTATTGTGTTTTCTCTAGAACCCCAGTGGGTGTAGGTGCATGTGGTCTGAGTTGTGAGATTACTTCTCATTTGAGTAAACTAATGTGAAACACGGGATGGACTTTCCTGAGTGTCTTTGGCAGGAATAATTCTACTGTTACTGGGTTGATAACTTTGGAGATCAGGAAACGTCCGATGAAATGTGGCCCTAATTTCTTTGATGGTTACAACGACTTCAGAAATTTTGTTGATAGGTATACTCTATCTCCAACATGGAAGGGTTTGGGATCTACTCTTTTATTGTCAGCTTGAGTTTTGAAAGCCTCTGTAGCTTCCTGTAACGCTAATCTAACCACTGGCCATGTGTTGTCTATCCATTCTTTTAGTGAGGGGATGGTGGGTTCCCCTGTAGGTAGTTCAGGCATGGGGTTGAAATCCTGGCCTGTTGCTCTTCTAAAAGGGGTGAACCCAGTGCTTGAGTGCACAGCATTATTGAAGGCCACTTCTGCAAAAGGTAAAAGATCAACCCAGTTGTCCTGTTGAAAATTAATAAAACATCTTAGATATTGTTCTAGAACCATGTTCCGATTTTCAGTTTGATCATTGGTCCATGGATGGTGACTGAAGCTCAGTCTTTGGGTGGTGCCCAATAAGTTTAAGAATGCTCCCCAAAATTTTGAGGTGAATTGGACTCCTCGGAGATGATTCTCTGCGGGGCTCCATGAAGGCAATAAATGTCTATCAGGAATAACTTGGCTAGATGTTTGGCAGTTGGGATCTTTTGGCACGGTATAAAATGTGTCCGTTTTGAAAACAAGTCTGTTACGACCCAAATGACAGTATTCCCTGCACTTTCTGGTAGTTTGACAATAAAATCCATAGCTATCTCCTTCCAGGGTGCTGAGGGCTTGGCTACCTTCTGTAACAGTCCTGGCATTTTGCTTTGGCGTCTTTTGGCTGCTACAAAAAATTGGACAGCTGGCTACATAGCTCTCTATGTCCTTTTTTAGTGATGGCCACCAAAATTGCCTTTTAATTAGATGTAAAGTTTTTACAAAACCAAAGTGTCCTGCTAGTTTGGAGTCGTGGCACCTTTCCATTAAGTACAGTCTTTGGCTAGCTGGAACATACAACTTCCCTCCCACCCAAGCTAGGTTATTTTTCATCAGACAGCTGTCTTTGTGGCTCAAAAACCATTCGTTGGTGGTTAAAGCTTGTTTAAAAGTTTGGATGGTGTCATTGTCCTCCAGAGTGTCTTGTTTTCCCTGGGATCTGGTGGTTACTCTAGCAGCTTGTTGATTATCTTGTATCATGGGTTTGATTACGTTTGGCTTCATACTATTGTATTGCGGTTTCCTGGATAGTGCATCTGCCAGGAAATTTCCCCCCCTGGGAGGTATCTGAATGTAAATTCAAACCTTTTAAAGTACTGAGCTTATCGTACTTGTTTTAGCGAGAATTTCCTTGGGGTCTTTAGGGCTTTTAAATTTTTATGATCCGTCCAGACTTCAAAAGGGATCTTACTCCCTCTAGGAAATGTCTCCAGGTTAAAAGAGCCCATCAAACTGCATAAGCCTCTTTCTCCTAAATTGCCCACCTTTGCTCAGATTCATTCAATTTTTTTGATGTGTAAGCACATGGTTTTAATTGGTCTTCCTCATTTTTCTGAAGTAAGATGGCTCCTATCGCCACATCACTAGAATCTGCTTGTATGACGAACAGTTTCTCTGTGTCCGGGTGCTTTAGGATCGGTTCTGCCAAAAACAGCCTTTTAAGTCTTTCAAATGCCGCTTGGCATTCCATTGTCTAGTTCAAAGGCTGCTTCGGTTTCGGGTTTCCCTCCCCCTTAGTTTTTAAGAGTTTGGTGATGGGGAGAGCAATTTGGGCGAAAGCGGGGATAAACTGCCGGTAAAGGTTTGCAAATCCCAGGAAGCTTTGCAACTGTTTGCATGTTCTGGGTGGTTCCTAGTCAAGTACCGATTGCACTTTCGAAGGATCCATTTCTATTCCCTGGTGTGAAATGTGGTATCCTAAGTAATCAATTTTTTCTTGGTGGAATTCACATTTGGAAAGTTTAGCATAAAGTTTTGCAGAGCGAAGTTTGTTCAGAACCGTCCTGACTAGTTTTACATGTTCTGCCTTGGTCTCAGAATATAATAAAATGTCATCAATATAGACTATGCAACCCTTATATAGATGCTCCCACAACACTTCATTTATTAATTGCACAAATACTGCAGGGGCCCCTTATAGCCCAAATGGTAGCACTTTGAATTGATAGCATCCAAGAGGGGTAAAAGTGATTCCCCTGGTCTTCCCTCCCCAGCCATCTTTCATCCCGATTCCGATTGACCAACGGGGCTTTTTGGGGTCCTCCAAGATCACTCTGTTCTCTCCGCCAGTATACAAGGAGCAGATCTCTGTTTGTGGAGGGGTTTCCATCTCCCTCTAGCAGTCAGTTTCCCCTTGTTCGCTGTTATGCTCAGACATGGTTTGCTGGGTCCCCTTGGTAGAGTAAAAATGTTTCTCTCCTGGTTGACCACTTTTCAGAGAGATGCTGCTTTATGTAATGGCTCCTCTCCTAACTTGAAACAGCAAAGACTCTTGAAACGGCTTATTTCAAAAGGAACCTTTAATTAGTCAGGATGGGAACTATTAGAAGCAAAGCAGCATCTGAAAACCTTTAGGCCATGCAAATGGGATTAAGTTTATAATGACTCCTCCCCTTTGTCCGAATGCAGATTCTGACTAATACACAATTGTGAAGATGGGTCCTTAACTCTTTTGCCCTGGGAGTCAATAAAGCACATGTTCCCATGGCTATCTCTAGTTAGACATCAAAGTTATATATCCCTCCTGGCTATCATCAACATCCCTCCAGAGATATTTGGACCTTCAGTCTCCCGGTGACAGGAAAACAGTTGTAAAGTTGTAAAACTCAGTTGTTTCAGATGTAGCTAATGATTTAACTCCGAGGCTCCCCTCCTCCCAATTGAATGGCAGTATCACGTTTAGGGATCTGACACTCATTCTGTCAAAAGAAAGAACAGGCCATGGTTAAATAATTTATCTAATGTGGAGTTCAACTGAAAACTGAAGGAACCAATGCTAAAACCGAAGCTAAATGTAATTGCTGCTGGGGATTTTTCCCTATCCCTGTCCTACCTCCCATTAAATAAGTTTCACTTTCATAGTTGCTGCAGCTGTTGCTTCACTAGACTTAGATTAAAGGATTTCTTTTTCCTGAGGACATTTTGAAAGTAAACGAATTATCCAGCTCCACTTCATAACTACTATTTGCAGTCTTTGTTCTGTTATCTCTTCAGTAGAAAAGTCAGGTATCAAAGACATGAAATAAGTTTTGAAAGAAACAGACAATGGAAAAATCTAATGTGGCTTAAATAACAATTCTGGTTAGAACAGTTCTCCTACTGTACTAGGGTTGGTTCCTGGGTTTGTTTAGAAGCAACTTCCCTGGATTTTAGTTATCAACTCTGCTTCAAATATATAAATAAAGCTAGAAGTCTCCAAACAGTAAGACTGATCTGAATAGAGAAAGAGACAGAGCAAATAAAGAACATTTCTGTTTGTTCAGTTGCTTTGTCTCAATAATATATATATATTAAAAAACATGTTCTGGAATTGCACAAGGGCTCATAAAGAGCCTTAAGAAATGATCTTCTGTGGACTTCCTGGGGGCGTGGCCTGTTGCCGAGGAGGGCTCCACCGAGCTCCTCAGAGATCTGGTCTGTATATCTAAATAAGATCATAGATAGCACCCCTTTTTGGCAAAAAAAGGGGCAGGGAGTAGCTCTGTAGGCGAGGGTCTATTCGTAAGCCACAGCCTTTTTCCTTTTTTTGGCTGTGGACAGAGATTAGATCCAGCCGGAGCAGAGCTTTTATCTCCAGCCAGTTCTTCTCAGCTGCCTTTTTTTTTTGGCAGCCCCAGACAGGCTAGCCCCCCCCAGGACAAAACAAAGTTTTTTTCAAGCTAGAATTGATACGGGCGGGTCCCACCCCTGTGAGATTTATGCTTTTATTACTATCTTAAATACCAGCACCATTTGTCTTAGAGACTTCTTTGTCTAAATGGACTTCAAAATGGCGATTTCTCTCCGTGGATGATTGATAGTGGATGTACTTAGCCGGTTTTACCTTCCTGCAGACCGCTCCTTAACAAAATAAACTCTTCTTCTTTGGAAATAGAGGGGAGCAAAGCGCTGCTTACTTGTTTATTTATTATGGCACCCAGGTCAAAGAAGCGTCTTGCTACAAATGTGTCTAAAGAATTTAAAGAATTTTTACTGGAACCACAGCCTTTGTCTCCTATGCCCTCTACTGGAGAATTTCTAACACAGGAATATTTCTTTAAAATGTTTAATGCCTTTAAACAAGAAATTAAGGAATTTGTATTGGAACTATATGATGATTTAAAGTCTAAAGTTAATCAAATGAAGGCGAATACGTTTGCAGCCGTGTCTGCCCTGTCAGATTACTCTGCTGAAATAGAGAACAAATTGGAAAGTTTGGAGAAGGCTAATTTTAATTTGACTACCAATATTCAAATTTTACAACAAAAAATTAGAGACAATGAATAACAGCTCATGATGATAAATTTTAATAGGAAGGCATTTGCAATAAGAGTCAGAGGATTCCGTGAAAAGGAGCAAGAGAATTTGAAACAGACCTTTGCTGAAGCCTTCAGCTATGCGGTGGGAAGCCCGGGACTTAACTTTGATTGGCAAATTCGGAAAATCTATCGCCAGAACTCATTGATAGCGGAACAGCGACAGCTCCCGAGGGACATAATTATACATTTCTCTACAAAAGAATCTAGAAATGCGATTGTGCAAAAGTTTTATAATAACAGTCTCCGAGTTGATGGCCAGAACTTGATTGTCTTCAAAGAAATACCTTTCCAGATGTTAAAGGCAAGAAGGGACTACACCTTTTTAACTAAGGAGCTTAGGAGTCAACAGATTCGATACAGATGGGAGGCCCCTGCCGGCATCACGGTTACATTTGAGAATCAAAGATTTCGTCTTAACTCTGTTTCGGAGGCTCAAGATTTCTATTGCAGGATTCTGAAGGCGGGACTTCCTGACTCGCTTGGAAGAGAGGAGAGACAAGCGGAAGGAGAAGGCAAACGGCAGGCCATGTGGTTGCAAGATGGAGGGGGTAGCCCTTCCTCCCTCGGAGAAGCAGAAAAACGGAGATCGAGAATTTAGACATTTTAAAATACTCGCCAAAGTTGAGGACTGAATGGGGGTTTGAGACCTCTCTCCGGTAGAAAAAGCGGACTAATTCTTATTAGAAGGGAAAGCTGGGTGAAACTACTTTGAGCTAGATTTTAAATTAACGTTAGCATAAATTTGATAGTGGTAAACATCAGACAAGCAAGGGATGAGGGTAAAATATATGTGGAATGATTTACATTGTTTAAGGCTTATTAGAACAGAAAGCCGGTTGGGATTATCTTAAGATAAGTGTAAAAAGAATGCGGAATGATTTATGTTGTTTAAACTTTGTTAGAAGGGACTATTTTAAAACAGAAGGTTAACTGACTCTTGCTGAAAGTATTGTTTGAATATGTGGAATGATCCATGCTATTTAACTTTTATTAGAAGGGAAAGTTGGTTGAAATTGCTTTGAGTTAGATTTTAAACAAATGCTAGTATAAATTTGATAGTGGTAAATATTAGACAAGTAAGGGATGAGGGTAAAATGCATGTGGAATGAACTACGTTATTTAAATCCTATCAGAAGAGAAAGTCGGTTGGAATTATCTTAAGATAGAAATTGATTTCTGTGTAAAGTAATATTTGATCTACGCTGCTTAATTTTACTAAGAAGGGGAAGCTTGGCTAGATTATTTTGAATTACTGTTTGAAAAGGAGGTTAAGAAAGATCACTTACGCTGTTTAAATTTTACTAGAAGGGAAAGTTTGATTACTCTTCTGTAAAGTCATATTTGAATATGTGGCATGAACCACGTTGCTTAAATCTTATCGGAAGGGATCATGAGGTTTAGGAAGAGGAACGGGAGAGTCTACAGAAGGTTGGGGTAAATAGCAAAGAAGTAAGAGACGAGAATAAAATATAGATAGAATGATTTATACTATTTAAGCATAGATAAAGATGGGGGGCTGAGATCAACACAAAGAGTGGTTTCTTTTTCTTTTTTTCTTCTTTTTTCTTTTCTCTTTTTTTTCTCTCTTCTTTTTTTTTCTGTTTTTCTTTCTTTTGACATATTACTTTTATTTTTTAATCCATATGTATACAAGATATTTTAGACAGAAGGTAGTGCCAGGTGTGGGCCCTGGGAAGTCGGGAGGATTGGGGATGGGGATTTGTGGGTGGGGGGGTGGGGGGGTGTTAAAATAGTCTTAATAAGAATAAGAATGTATTTATATACGGTGGTTTTTTCTTTCTTTTTTTTTTTTCCTTGGTTCATTTTACTTTTATCAGATCAAACAACACTCGAATAAAGGCATACACCAAGGAGGGAGGTAGAGGGAAAGAAGAGGGAGGAGTAAGGAAGGAGTAAGGGGAATGTAAGGAGTGTGTCTGGGGAGTAAGGGGAGAAAGGTTTGTGGGGAAAGGGAAGTAGGAGGGGAGTGTTAGAGGGAGAAAGGAAAGTTGGAGGGGGTAGATGGGGTGTATGGAGGATGGAAGGGTTAGGTGGGGTTGTGAATGATGAGTTGTGTTTCCTTTTTATTTGTTCGTTTTATTCCCTTTTTCTTTTTTTCTTTTCTTATAGTAAATACCCTGTATATAAGTGATTGCAAATGGAATGTGAAAAATGAATAAAATATATTTAAAAAAAAATAAAAAAAAAAGAAATGATCTTCTGTGAATGCCTTTTCCTAAATGACTTGTTGCTTTACATTTGGCTATTTTATAGAAACAAGAGACATTTCTATGCTATTAGACTTAAATATTGGTGCCACAGAAGGCTAGGGGTACTAAAGATAAGAAATATGCATCGTCCACCTCTTCTACATCATTGTAATGCAGGACTATTGAAACCATACAATAATTCTACTGGGCCCTGCTTGAAATAGTAGGCTTATAATAGCTGGACTTTTGAGACCATTCAGAAAGGCAAACTAAAAGTAGGCTTGGGCATCCTTTATAGCAGGGATCACCAACCTTTTGGACCACAGGGGGTGCTAAATTCATAATTTTAAATCCCGGGACTGAGGGTGGAGTGTAGCCTCTACAGGCCATTGTAGTATAGCATTGTAGTCCTTCTGGGTTCGGCTCCAAGTGGGGAAAAAGACACTGGAGGCATGGAGGCTGCTTAGAAAGATGGTTTTAATGATGGACAGGACCACATGGCTTGAGGTCCTGGGGAAAAAGGTGATCACATGCTTCCAGGTGTTGGGTGAAGAAGAAGAAGGGTCGAGGGAGGGGCTTTCAGGGCTTTTTATAATCTGTTCGGCCCCACCTATCTGCCTCCTGCTCCTGTGCAAGAAATGTATTCTGATTGGTTGTCAGACTCACATGGGGCCATGCAAGGGAACTCTCTAGGCTGTGTTTTGAATCCAGGTTTGGTTGAGTTCTCAGATGCCATGTGGTCAGTTGGGTAAAAGATCAACATTATCATGCCTTAATCCCGTCCCCCTGGAGCTTTATTATGTAAAGGGACTAGCTCAGGCTTTAATGGCTCATTTATGAAATTTAATGAACTGAAGAAAATATTTTGTACAGGATTTTTGAAAGGAATGCCAATAGAAGTACTATTGTGGTACAGTCATCTGTATTTTTATCTTGGTTTTATAATTATAAAAAACATCTCAGCATTATAAAGAAATAATTTTCTTTCAGTATCTAGTTAATATTACAAGTTGTCCCCTGAGAAAGTATTAGGCACCCCATTTAGTATCCTGGCTTATTCTGTACTAGGGCAGTTTTAGGCTACCCTCATGTGGAGTGTGTTATAGAATCTAAACATATGGTGAGTTTATTACATGCACAAAGATGAAAAAAATGGAAATACCTACAACAGAAGAGTGGAATTGTAAAGATTACGGAATTGGTTGAAATGGCAAAATTGGCCTATTTCAGTGTTTCTCAACCTTGGCAACTTGAAGATGTCTGGACTTGGACTCAGCGAATGCTGGACTCAGCAAATGCTGGCTGGGGAATTCTGGGAGTTGAAGTCCAGACATCTTCAAGTTGCCAAGGTTGAGAAACACTGGCCTATTTGGTCAGAAATAAGACAATATGTACTTTTATCAGAGATTGAAAACTTTTTACTAAAAATGGAAAAAAAAACTGAACTGATGATTTATGGATTTTCTGACCGAAAAAGGTTGAATATGCAAAGGAGAAAAAATAGGATGTAATTTTATTGAGGGAAAAAATTAGGATAAGATTGTTTGTACCCCCTGAAAAAAAGAAGATTTGAAATAGTTTCTTTATTTATCTTTTTTTCCCCATGTTGAATTTATTTCTATATTGTATTTTCTTATTTTACATTTTTCTTTTTCTTACTCTTATGATATATTATTTCACATTTCTCTTTTATTTCTGTGAAAGCTTTTCAATAAAAAATAAATGTAAACATGAGGTATTAATGTATGATGTATTAGACTCGATCCATTAAAAAGCATAGCTGATATTCAGATTAAAACTGACAACAGGCACTCCTGGTCACAGAACTGCTTACACTTGCCCAGAAAATAAAAAAAAGGCAATTGATATAATGGAGATCATATTTAAAGGCTAGACAATTAGCAATTACCAGTTTTCCTCCTAGTAAATGTGTACTTTTGTGACTGGCCATTCCTATTATGGCAGCTATTTTGTGTCAGGGCCCATAAATTAATATTTCTAAAATATCTCTTAAAGGAGATGTTTTATACTTAATTCTTCAAGATAAGATTGGAAGTTGGGAATGTGATATTTGACTATAACTTAAAATAAAGCAAAACGGTATTGTAGACTTTTTAAAGTCAGGGAGTTATTAAAGTTCAGGAACTTACCCTTGCTAAACTGGTACCAGATGGGACTTTATATGGAACATATTTCCTATAGATGTGCCCAACTCTAGAACATGGAACGTCAAACATGCCACCTCCACACATCCAGACCTGTGAGAGAAATGGGGATTCAAATGTGATCACAAGAATTAAACAGCCATTGAGAATACAAGCAGATACAATATTTAAAGTTTTTGAGATTTATCCTGGTTGCAGTCATTTGTTTCTTTGGGAATAGGAAAAAAAGAAGTATTATATGTAGCAAAATTGAACTAGTATCTATATGCATATGATAATGTCCTTACCGAACTAAAATTCACTTTTAATAATTTGCTGCAAGTTGGTGCAGGAGGTTTCCAGGCCCAAAATGGGCACGGGGGGATGTGAGGGGGGAAAGGTATATGCACGTGGGTGAGGGAGCACTGGGGAGGGTCATGAGCATATGTGCGGGGCAGGGGTGGGTTCCTGCCAGTTCTAACCTCTTCTATAGAAGAAGTTCCACAAATCTACAGTGCCATTTAGAACCAGTTCCAGCTCCCTCCCCCCGCCTGTCCGCATATCATCAAGATGAAGAGCGAGAGGAGGAATTCTGGGAGTTGAAATCCACAAATCTTAAAGCTGTCAAGTTTTAAAACCCCTGTTTTTTTTTCCTAAAGTGTTAGGCATGCAAGGGTCTTGTAACTTGACAGCTTTAAGACTTGCGTGCTTCAAATGCCAGAGTTTCTGAGCCAACATTTTGGTTGCTAGCAAGAGTGTTGTTAAGTGAGTTTCACCACATTTTACAAGTTGGCCATGCCCACCCAGTCACATGGCTGGCAAGCCACTCCCACCCGGTCACATTGCCGGCAAGCCACTGCCAAAAAGGAGGTCACAAATACAGAAGAGGTTCTAAAATTTTTTGAAACCCACCACTGGTGTGGGGGGTGGGGTGCATTGTAGAGGGAGGGACACATGGAGGTGCATACATACAATGCATTATGGGTGCAGGGGTATGCACACACTTTTGGCACCTAACGACAAAAAGATTAGCCATCACTGATCGAATGTCTATTTTCCATTATATTGGGAGATTAATCTATCTTCTTAGGCTTTTTTTTACACAGAACACTTCTTTTCTTCCTCCATATTTCCCTCAAGATGTACCTTGAAACTATGAAAAATATGGTCTATCATTTACACACACACACATTCAGGGATATTTTTATTCCTTTGCTGAATATGAATACATATGAATATATTCATGGGAAAACCAAAGCCAACAGACCTTTTACTAAGCAAATAGTAATCAGCTTAGACTTGAATTTACAAATAGTCTAATAAGTGTTCTACATGTTCTTGTTAGCACTGATGTATGTCATATTCATTCTCTGAGCTTGTGGGTTGGTTTCATTACCAGGCTATGGGTAAACTCTTCAGCGGAGTTTAGAGTCTGTCAGTGTTAGTGTTCTTCTGTTTATAAGGACTTCAGGTGTGGGGGTGAAGTGAGGGTCTTGTAATGGATCTTGTGATGGGTCATGTGTGAGTCACAATGACAGCCTTGTGATGGGTTTTGTGATAGGAAAGTTATAGGTGAGGATCACTGGGAGGTGAAATGCTGGCTGGGGAAGTGGCTTGTGTGGATTGGTCAAAGGTTGATGCTGTTTCTGGTTAGCTGTGCAGCTGATTTGGATTCCGAAGGGATTTGTAGGCTGGTTGTAGGTCAAGGTGCCTGTTAGTAGAATTGCTTGTCAACGTTGAGGAATGGAAGACTGTTGTCTGTTTCTTTTTCACATATGAATTTGATCCCATATTACTGAGTAGGCGGTGTATTTCTTTAATGACAGAGATGTCATCAACACAGTGTGTTCAGAATTCGGTTGGATGATGGGTAGAGCTATGCATTTGAGTCATTGTATAACTCCTTCATATTAGGCCTGGTATGGGTGATCCCAATGGGGAACCTTGTACTTGCTTATAGATTTTTCCCATTGAACTTAAAGTATGTGTTATAGGCATAGATAGTTTCATGATGGTTTCTTTGGACACAGAGTATTTTGTGATGGCATCATCTTTGTGGGTGTGGTGTTTAGTAAGTAGATGGTGTATGGTTTCCTTAGCCAGGTTGATGTCAATCAAGGTGAAGACAGGTGATGTCAAAGGAGACCATGATTTCTTTCTTGCTGATCTTGGTGTGCTTGATGCATTGGAGAAATTGTTCTGGGGAATTAATTGAGTGGGTTGACTCATTGGCCATGTGTCTGAGTTTCCTCTGCAGGGTTTTTGCTAGTTTGTACATCAGTGTTCCAGGTAGAGACATAGTTGGGTGTACGGGGATCCTATTCTTATGTATTTAGGAGAGTCCATATAACCTGGGTGTGGAGGAGTCTTGTGGTTACTTGTGCTTTGTCCCTAGTGGGGTTAGCTGTTTTTCTTTTTCCATTTTTCTTAGAGTGTCTTTTTTATATATTGTGTTTTTATACAATTAATGGGTTTTTTTTTCTTAAATCATTGTTATATGCTACCAAGTCATGTTTTTGTAAGATGGGTAGCTGTATAAATATGATGCATAATACATCAATATATATTTCATTTCAGTCTTATTCAGACTATTATCTGAACAGTCAAGAGCAAAACTGCATAGTAGCAGCATTGGTGAACATAAGAGCCTACACACCCAACCACTCCCATAACTCTAAACCAGAGACATTTGATTTGAATGCATTAAAGATTAAAGACTTGGAACAATATAGACATAGCTATTTGTCTGCCTGTCCGTCCGTCCGTCCATCCATCCATCCATCCATCCATCCATCCATCCATCCATCCATCCATCCATCCATCCACACACATGAGTGATACAATGATAGTACTAGTCAGCAGAAGAAAATATCTGGCCTGGCCCTATTGGGGGGCTTTGGGTGAGACTGGAAGATGACTTGTCTTCACAATGGATCCAAGGGATAGATGGGCCAAAGTAGCTCAAAGTCACATATTGACCTCTGAGCCTGGATGGGTATTTCAATGTGGGTTTCTTTGGTTCAATGAATTGAGCATCTTATTACAATGGTTCTCAGTGATTTGACATTTGGGATTTTAGAGGGGATGAATGATGGGGCTGAGGAGCATTAAAGGCAAGTAAATAAAGACTGAGCAACCTGATTTAGGAGATCTCCAGGCTTTAATGCTGGAGTTGATCTGCTGAAGCACTAACTGTAGATTCCAGAAACAGATACTGAATTTCTAATTACCTGGCCCCATGGGCCTTTGAACTAAATTGCAACTTAAATTACTACCTTTACCTTAGCATAAAACTTTGTTCACTACTTATTTCCTGACTCTCAATACTCTACACACACACAAAAATCCTTACCTCGCTTCTATTCCTTTACCTTTTGCACTAGTTTCAAAGGAGACAATACATTCTATGTACAGTTTGTTCCTATTTCCAACTGGGGTCTGACTGAGGCAGAGAATAGCTTCTATATGAATAGTACAAAATGCTATTGAAAGTCATTTAAAATTATATCCATGGGGAAGGACATGTACCCTTAGGGTCAACTCACAGTAATGAAATGAATGAGCAGATATAGATAAAATGAGCCCTGATGTAATTTATTCTCCTTCAGAGGATATATCAAGGAACAAAACAGACAGAGACAGTTAGTATCCAAGCTTCCAGTATGGTTACCATGGTTTCTGTGTAGTGAGGAATAGGCTGCCATGCAATTATGTTTCTTCCAATGACAAATAAAAGGAACACAGGAAGTAGAATAATGCAGTCTTTATGTCTTCTGCCAGAATTGTGAGATACAAGACCAATGTGCATTTAGCTGTGAAATACCTTAACAATAGAGAGTGTAACCTGATGCAGTCTAAATCAACTGTCATACGTTTGGCTTATGGACTTTTATGTCTTTAGATTTGATTTGCTTAGAAAAGACTCAATTGAAAATCATATTGCATGAACTCAATTCCCCCAGTTCATTTTTATTCTGCTGAAATAACCCTCACTACATGGTTTGGAGTTCAGACATCCCATGCCATCATTTGTGAGTCCATTCTGTGTAATCTGCTCTAGTGTATTACAAATACAGATGGATTTGTTCCATGCTTCAATGATGTTTGAAGAAGCAACAAGAATAGCACAATTGCTAACATTTGACACACTGAATTTGCATTAAAACACAAGATAGGCATTACGGTAGATTAAATTGGACTGGGAACCTCTTGGAGCAATGTACAAAGTTTTGTTTAAGATTAGTATTGTGGTCCAAATCTGTCAATTGGAAAAATAGGAAAATACAAATGGGAACCATTTCCTCTACATTTAAAAAAAGTTGTACTTTATGAAATTATATATTGTCAAATTGTAGATTATCAAATAATCTGGTTTTGTATGTGATAGTGACTCATGGGGGCTAAAATCTACAAGATCATGGATGCAGTATCATTATAGAAATCCCATCCCTTTTGTTTGTACATTTGGTGGCACATAACAGAGGGGATGGGGATGAACTGCAATGCTGCACCCACAATACTGCAGATTTTGACATCCTTCAACATATACATACACAGTGACGTGCAGTCAGGGGAGGCAGAGCCTCACTACTGTCATCATGAAAAGAAAAAAAATGTAAAAGGAAAGAGGCTGAGGTAGTTGCTGCCAGAGTCACAGTGGATGACTCTGCTTAGTGCTTAACTGTTTAAAAAAGGCTCTAAAAAACGCCCTCTACAGGAGGAGGCAGGAGAATCATGGGCCTCATCTAGTCTGACTTTATGATTACTCGAGCAGAGTTAAGCAAGGTTTAAAAGCCAAAAAATTCCTGAGGTAGGTGAGGCACGTGGTTCTCCTGCCTCCTCCTGTAGAGGGTGTTTTTTTAGAGGCTTTTTTAAACAGTTAAGCAGAGTCATCCATGGCAACTCTGGCAGCAACTAGCCCAGCCTGACCTCCGCTCTTGCCTTTTTCCTTTTACATTTTTACATTTTCATGATGGCAGGTAAGAGCAGAGTTGAAATCCTCTGTGAAACAGCTGGAAAAGAAAAGGTACGTGTATGTGTGGGTCAGAGGGAGGGGGAGGAATTCAAACTTAATCCTTCTGGTGCAACTTTGTGTGTGTGTGTGTGTGTTTGTGTGTTTGAGATGAGTGAAGAGAGGGAAGGGGATAGGAGAGGCAGGGAGGGCAGCCCGCCAGCTCAGGCGGGCAAAAGAGACTTTCTTCTGCCTGCCCCTGTGTCCATGGCAGCCCGCTAGCTCATGCGGGCAAAAGTCACTTTCTTTCGCCTGACTCTGTGTCCGCGGCAGCCCGCCAGCAGAAGATTCCTTCCTTCTTTTTGTCTCTCTCTAACTTTATCTTTCTTTCTTTCTTTCTTTCTTTCCTTCCTTTCTTTCTTTCTTTCATATCTCTCTCCCACTTTCTTTTTCTTTCTTTTTTCTTTCTTCATTTCTTTTTCTGTTTCTCTCTCTCTCTGTCTGTCTGTCTGTCTGTCTCTCACTCTCTGTGTGGCTCTTTGTCTCTATCTCCCTCCCTCCCTCTTTTTCTCTCTCTGTCATACTCTCTGTGTTTGTGTCTGTCTGTCTGTCTGTCTCTGTGTCTGTCTGTTTCTCACTAACTGTCTATCTGTCTCTATGTCTCTCTCTCTCTGTGTGTGTGTCTGTCTCTGTCTCTCTCCTGCTCTTTCTCTGTCTATAACCCGTCGTCCTGGATCAGGCTGAGCTGCCTGTCCTTCTTCAACACCTTCCAGGGGTGCACGTTGATCGTAAAATCCATCGGGTCATCCAAAGTAGTGAGGTTCAGAATGACCTTTGCTGAATGTATGCAAACACTCAAGTCTGCTGCTCGCTGCTCCTCAACTAGTTGCAAAGTTCTCTCCGGAGATTATGGCGGGCAGAGGCAGTGCTCGCCTATAGAGCTTTGGCGAAGGGGATTTTTTCTGCGGGACGGAGCCTGGGCGGCTGGGAAGTAGAAGGCGAGGCTTTCAAACTAGTCTGGTTCTGCTTGAAAAGGTTGCTGTGGCGGAGCAAAGGGTGCCCTGGCTAAGGAATTTCCTCCTTCAGTCAGTCTCTGAATTTTATATCCTTTTTTTTCTACAGAAGGGAAAGGTTTTTTTGACTGTACAGCTCAACATGATTAAGGTGATTCTGCTCCTCCGTGGAGCTTTTGCGCTTCTTGCCCACGGGCACGGACTACCGTCTTTTCTCTGATAGCCACCTGGTTAAAAAGGAGGAGGAGTCTCCGCTGGTCTGGAGCCCATCTGGGAAGACAAGGAATGTGAGGGGGATCCCTCCCCCTGCAGATGGGCTCTGGACTTGGTTTAGCCTCCCTTGGTGTCGCAGCAGCCCCAAGCCCAGATCTCAGCATTTTTCGCATCGGGGCATGCTGCAAGAGGGAGTGAGTGAAGACCTTTTCTGGCTGGCGCAAAGGACTTCCCCGGACTTGCTTGCTGAGCACGGGGCAACGGGCCTGTATCTCCACAACCAGCAATTCAGGAAAGGTCTTCACTCACTCCCTCTTGCAGCACATGCCGATGCAAAAACCACCAAGATCGGCGCGCTTGGGCTTGCTGCTGCGATGTCCAGGGAGGCTAAACTAAGTCGCACGGCTTCCTGGATAGCCAAGAACCGTCGCGCTCTTCTCCGCGCTCTCCTCAGCTCCTTGTGACTGCAATAGACATGAAGTGGCGGGGGCTGTCGGGCTGGAAACCCAAGCCCCATTAGCCCCAAAAGCCGCTGTGCCAGCTTACTTACCTCCTCAGCAGGCAGCAATAGGCAGCAGGAGCGAGGGGACGAGTGGGGGATGGGCGGGACCCGGGGGTGAGGGAGCGAGGGGGCGTTCCACCAGTGGAATCGGTTCTAACTGGCACACTAGATTTGTGGAACCTCTTCTAACGAACTGGTTAGAACTGGCAGGAACCCACCCCTGGATCAGATATGCATAAGGATATTTGGTATGTTGAATCATACCAAAAATCTATCTAGTCTTTTATCCAATGACCTACTAGATCCTTATAGGGAGATCACAACACCTCCCCCCAAAATGGTGAGAAGGAAGAGATAAATAAGTTCTTTCTAATATTCCAATTAAACACATATCTTCCAGTGACCACTTTAGTGATTTTTTTAAAAAGAGTAGAAAAAAGCCATCTCTAAAAAGTTTATAGCATCAGCATATTGCCCCCAATAATCTAGGTCCTCATTTTACTGACCTTAGAAGGGTGGAGGGTTGAGTCAACTTTGAGCTGGTGAGAATCAAACTGCCAAATTGCAGGCAGCCAGCAGCTGGCAGACAGAAGAAGTAGCCTGCATTAATGCATTCTAACCACTGCACCATCATGGCCATCATCATAAAAAAGAAGTGTATACCATAAGGGCTTACCTTGAATGATATTTCATACTGTTCTCCTCCCCAGATTTCTAATCCAGGGTCATAGCCACCAAGATCCCAAAACCACTGTCGGTTAATAGCAAAGAGGCCTCCAGCCATAACAGGAGATCTAAGAAAGAAACACAAGAGACTTCAGGTGATGGATATTATCAAGGCATGAGAGAAAACCATGTTAATCCATCACAGATACTGATATTTGCTATTTTTACAATATTACATGTGTATATGGAGGTTTTTATCCTCCATATGAATTGTATTTCATCTTGCATAATTCCCAGATAGCTGCTAGCTATCTGGGAATTATGACTCCAGAGAATATACATATCTGGAAGATATCCACAAGGAGAACCCTATTGCAGATTATACAGTATGTACAATATTCTTAGAATCTTTTCCAATACAGTACTTTAATATCAATATGTTTGCTACTAGGTGATAAGGTATTTAGATGGTTGTTCAGTTGCCACCATGAAATCTCATAACAGGTGAGGTTATGGTTTAGGTTGAGCCATGATGCCATACATACACATGACCATGAAGATCGCATTATCTGTAACCGAGTTACATAGTTTAGCTTCTATAAGCATTACAGTATTACAATCAGATATGGCTGGTTCAAATGCTAGGTACAGTTTTCAAGAAGGTACACTGAGGATATTGCAAAGGTGTTTCTTTTTTTGGCCCTGCATAGATCCCCTGCAATAAAGAAAAAGCTACAACGAAGTCTTGAAAGGGGTGGAAAAATAAGGAATTAAATAAATGAAAGACAGCAATGTCTGGCCCCTCTTAATCCCAATAATTTCTAAGAAAGGATGATTGCACTATACTGTGAATGAGAGATAGTTTTATATAGTGATTTGGGTGATGGAGATAATTGGAAAGACTCAACCTCCTTTACAGATTTGTTCTGATAGAAATTGTAGGAAGGAATGTTGGATATGCCACTTTTAACTCCTAGAAGAAAACCTAGGACATGAAATTTAGATGCAACTACTTCATGATAGTAATCTTAACACGGAGGTATGCTTTCTCTATTGTGGACAGCCTTAGCATACAGTATGTACATTAGTACATCTTTTCTCACTTAGTCTCAATTTGCACATGCCAAGACAAGAAAAAAATTGATAGAATATTTTAGTTAATGCATTTAATTCCAAAAGCTGGGATAGCTATATCTTGTAATTTTCAGCTTATCAAATAAGTTATATATCTAAATGCTATTTCATAGCTTTTACTTCTCACCCCTAGGCAATATTCATATTTATTGAACCCATAGACAAATATTTTAGAATAAAATGAGCCTATGAACCATTTTATTTTAAGATTTTTTATTTATTTTATTATTTTAAGATCTTATGTACTCCATCAGAACACTATGCAGTAAAGACAAGAGTTATAATTTTAACTTTACAGTATGATATGGGCCATTCACTACCAATTAGGCAACCTATCTCACAAGTTTGTGTTTGCAAAGAAAGTTTTTCAAAGAGACCGCTACTCATACTACCCTTGAAGGAAAGGTGGGACATAAAACTAATTACCTAACTATCTAACTATCAACTAGAGGCATAAATAAATACTGCTACAGCAAAAACATATTTTCTAAAAATGACCCCATTGGTCTATGATTCAGTGACTACATAATTCAGAACAAAGATTCATTGAAATTATTCCTTTCTTTTGAAAGAAATTAAAATCAATATATAAAAATATATAAACTATGGGAAGCTTCATTCAATCAAAGTACTAGAAACAATATTTGCATGCCAACAAATACACAGATTTGATAGAGTTCTATAGAATACGGAATAATTGATCTTAGTTTTGAGTGACTTCCCTCTCTTTTCATTTATATTACACATGCAATGACAGATTCATTTTTGGGGATTCATTAAAATATAGAAAATTGGATTGGATATGACATTTTAACATCAACTAGATTTGGACTTCGAGGTAGTTGAATCAAAGAATAAGAACGTTATTTATCACATTTTTCCTATTTCAGAACTGTCATTTTATTTATTTTTTATATATACTTCTGCTGCCATAAAGTTATGAATGATTTCTTGGTACAGAAAACTGCAACTGGCATATCTATAAAAGTTTAAAATAGTATTTGACATGTAGATAGATATATGTATATATTAGAATAGTACTGGTCAAACTTTCTTCTGTTCATTCCAAACCAGTTTATAGGTGGATTGTAAATACATCTCGTTGATCCAGCATTGAAACTCATTAAGCAAGAAAAGAATGATAGAAGAAGCTAAAGGCTATATTTGAATATTCATTGTGCCATGTTAAACTGCCAGTAAACTAAGATTGACTTTCAAGGATTACTAAACATCCTCTGGGGTGTCAAAAAAGAATTTGTTGTTGACTTAATTGCATCTTGAGATCAAAGACACATATTTAACATTGTCTGAAACAGCAGCATATTAATTTGTTAAAACAAGATACTCCAAATTTATAGCAAGTTACAGATGTCTACCTTTATAATATTCTTTAAGTGAGTATAAAAAATAAACTATTGTATATATTTGAGCTAAATGTTAGAGGATTTAGCTGAAGCATATCCTGAGCTCTGTCTGACACTTTCCAGAATGGAGTGGCAAACTCTTCAGACCTAGGGAAATAGCACTGTATGTTTCCTGGCTCAAAACAGGAGTAAAATGAAATTCACACTATAATTCAAAGTTGCTACAGGATCTTCAAAAATTGAGATCAGTAGCCACATTACATTCCTGAGGGTGAAAGTTGGTCATCCAAAATAATAACAAATCTTATTAAACTTGGAAAGCTACTAAGCCAAAATACTGTTAGATAGATTATACTGGCTGTTTTTAGTTTTTTATAGTTTATGCAAAGGGATGCCTATTTAAGCAACAAATAAGCAATAGACAATAGCTAGGGAATAAAATGGCTCAGTGATTAAAGGTGCTAGGCTTGTCAGTTGAAAAGCTGACAGTCCGGGTTCAAGACCCTAGTGCCACATGACAGGATAAGCCATTACTTACTCCAATTCCTGCCCACCTACAATTCAAAAGGATGCAAATGTGTGTAGATAAATAGGTACCACTTCAATGGGAAAGTACTAGCATTCCATGCGCCTCAGTATATAGTGATGTTGGCCACATGGTCACAGAAATTGGCTCAGTCAATCTCATTGTACACATGTTGTACTCTGACAATAAAGGTTGAAATTGAATTGAAAGTGCCTTTAGACAATGTTAGCTCACTCAGCTAAGAAACAGAGATGAGCACTGCCCCTAAAGATGGACACAACTGGACAGGGGAAACCTTTATCTTTAGATAACAGACAAAGAATACCAGCACATTTTCCATCTTCTTTGGAAGGATGATGGCCTTTATGCTTCTAGATATTTTATTAGTTATTTCTAATGTAGCATTTGTGTAATATAAACCATCATGCACAATTTTCATGCAATTCTGCTTCCTTTTTTGTGTGATTATGTTACCTTATACTTTAAATGCAGAGAGAGGAAGGATATGTATGTAGCCATCCTAAATATGGAATTTTTAAAATTATTTGTAGTATTTATCACATTTACAGAATTTATTATTCTGGCATGTTTTTTTTATTAATGCATAAATAAATGGCATCAAACTAGAATGAAAACTGATACTTTAAACTAAGTGAAGATATTTGTTTTGCAATAAATTATCTAAATACTAACAGAACTTGGTTGACTAGAGATGATGAGGATGATTTTTAAAGTAGAAGGCCTGGTCAAGCATACCAAGTTTCCAAAGCTGAGTTTAATGGTCAGATTAAGTCAGTGGTGGGTTTCAAATTTTTTTAGAACCTCTTCTGTAGGTGTGGCCTGCTTTGTGGGAGTGGCTTGCTGACCATGTGACCGAGTGGGAGTGGCTTGGCAATCATGTGACTGGGTGGGCATGGCCAACTTGTACAATGTGGTGAAACTCACTTAACAACGCTCTTGCTTAGCAACCAAAATGTTGGCTCAGAAACTCTGGCATTTGAAGCATGCAAGTCTTAAAGCTGTCAAGTTACAAGACCCTTGCCCCCCCAACTCTCTAGAAAAAAACCCCAGGAGTGTTCAAACTTGGCAGCTTTAAGACTTGTGGACTTCAACTCCCAGAATTCCTCCTCCAGTCATGTTGGCTCAGGAACTCTGGCATTGAAGTGTGCAAGTCTTAAAGTTGTCAAATTACAAGACCCTTGCACCCCTAATCCTTTAGAAAAAAAACCCACCAGGGGTTTTCAAACCTGACAGCTTTAAGACTTGTGGACTTCAACTCCCAGAATTCCTCCTCTCGCTCTTCATCTTGATGATGTGCGGACAGGCGGGGGGAGGGAGCTGTAACCGGTTCTAAACGGCACTGTAGATTTGTAGAACTTCTTCTATAGAAGAAGTTAGAACTGGCAGGAACCCACCCCTGGATTAAGTGCAATGCTCAGTCGTTACCTAAGATGGGTAAATTATCTGAACCCGTATAGTTCTAGATTCATATTCCATGGTGAAGTTCAGAGAATACATGGCCCTGATCTCCTTTTATACTCTTTTGGGTAAGTTATGCAAAACATCATGAAATGTTATTTGAAGTCATCTGAGCTGCATGGAATCTATTGGAAATAGCCACAATTATTAGAAGAATATATTCCACAAATGCTTATGTCTATGCAAAGCATGTTAGATTAGGACAGGTGAAATTTAGTTTCAAATTCTTACTCAGCCACTGAGTTTGCCTGGTGATCTTGGGTCAATAAATATCTCTAAATCTAATATACCTTGCAGAATTGTCCCTGTGAGGATAAAACAGCAGGGGAAATGGAATAATTATATAAGTCACATCCAAATCCTCAGAGGGATAATGAAATAAATAAATTGCCAACTGTACAAACACATTGTCTTGTTGTAGGCTTTCAGAAGCACAGTCTTATTTCTCTTCCGTATTAAAAATCTAATTAGAATATGGGAAAGGTCAGATCTCTATTTCTATTGTTCTTGAGCAAACTGAAAAAGTAGGCAAGAATGATACCACAGCATTAGAAGTGTAAGGTTTTGCTAATCTTAGTTTTAAAAAGGAACAAACAAGACTTTCAAGCTAACAAGCAAGCCTGTGAGTAAATTTATTTCCATCACACCAGTACAAGTCCTACTGACACAAATAAAAGCAGAGCTATGTTATTTTAGCTAGAGCAAAATAACAACTCCACCTCTTAACTTGCAAACCTAGCAAAGACGATAACGCCGTGGATTCCACTTTAAGACAATGAAATTAGAATAGAAAGACTGCATTTCAAAAGGATTAATATCCAATTAGAAAAATATTATCTCTCACTGAAGGCAGGAAATGAATATTTCAAATGTCTATCTGGATGGCCCAGGGGTTTTGTTATGCTTTGTTTAGGATTACAAGTGGTTGATTAGAATTTTATGAGCAATGCTTCAGCAAGCCAAAGCCTTTCCTGAGCATGCTTTCCTGAAAGTAAATCAATACACAGGTATCTTTTCCACTCATATGAATTTATTTTAAAGGTAATGAAAGTAAGCCTACGGTTTTAGATGTAGACCAGGGCTGTCAAATGTGTCATGCGCTGGCCATGCCCATGACCAGTTTAGCGAAGAGGGAAAAAGTCATGATACATCAGGTGACGTCACCATGACAACATGAGTTACACCCCTGATGTAGATACTTATACATACACCAAATTTAGCCAAGGATAGTGAGCCTTCTGTCTATGAATTTTTTTTTTTAAATTATATTCAGTCATACAAAGAAAGTCATGCTGAATTAATCACAAAGTAAAAATGTATCTCTCTTAAAAATGGAATTCAGAACGGGAAAAAAGCTTGTTCTCTCTCTCTCTCTTTATCTATCTATCCATCTATCCATCCATCCATCCATCCATCCATCCATCCATCCATCCATCCATCCATCCATCCATCCATCTATCTATTCTGAGATTAAATATAGTAGAAAATTACTGAATATCTTTGATTCGCCAAATTACTTTTAAACTATAATAATAAAAAAACCATGAATAACAAGTAATATAAATCACATTAAATTGTGAAATTAAAAATTGTAATAACATATTTTTTAAATAAGGAAGATAGATTACTATTAACATACAAGAAAAAAAAGATTAAAATGAATGAAAATATGAGTTAAATCACTAGAATAGTGATTTCAATCTACTTGCTTACAAATTCTATACTTCCTTCCCCATCATAATTTGGCTGTTGATTGAAACCAGTTTCTTAGAAAATATTTTGATTTCTGTTTTGAATCCTTCCATTTATTTCAATTATTTTCTTTTCAGCAAAGTGTTAGAGGAGGTAGCCGTAATAGTAATAAAGCAATCTTCAGCCAAAACAGATTTTATTCTTTCTTTCTCTTAGATGCATCTGATTGCAATAGACAAAAAGTCAAAATATTTTTTTCTTTTCCTCCATGAGAGGATTAAATATGTTCCATGGCCCACTTTCTTAGTGAGCCAGAACTTGATTGCCTTTCCTAATGTCAGTATGTGCAGGTCTCAAACCTGCACATACTGACATTGATTCAAGCTGACAAGGGCCTACTACTTTGCTAAGTGGATGAGACATACCATTAATGATACAGCCTGTGATCTGCCATGCAGCAGAGAGCAGGTGAATATTGTTCCTTTGATCAGGGATGCAGCAGGTCACTCGTTTCCCACTTAGTTGCACTAGTTCAGCTGGGGATGGGCAGAAAGGCTGGTGACTTAAAGATAAATACTCATATTTAATGTAGGCTGAAGTCTCTAGGGATTAATACAACTGTCAAAATCCATTATGGAGTACCAGGGAAGAAGTGCAAAGCTCCTGCTGTTCTGGGTCATAGTAAAACAAAGTCAAGCCAACCCACAGAAATATTGCAATTAGGCTGTAGGAAAGGCAGCAATCAGTATGAAATGAGAGGGCTGCTAGTGGCCCAAAGTAATTTGGCTTCCTGAAATGTGCTTCTACTTCCATTCCTCCTATTTTATTAACATTCCATAATACACCCTGCTGGCTTTCACAGAAGGTAAGCACTTAGCTGTAATGAAATTCGATTCCTTTTCCCTTCTGCACCAGAGGCACAACATTTCTTGTAAAAGCCACGAAAGCAGTTTTTAAAAATGGAATTGACAGAACAACATTGGAATCTATTCCTGTGCAAGAGAAGAACAGAACTGAAAGCTGATGAAGTTGAGCAGTTTATTGTCCCAATATTGTTTGTCCCATTTGTCTGGAATGGTATAGGATTTCCTGCCTAGGCAGTGGGTTGGACTACAAGACCTCCAAGGTCCCTTCCAACTCTGCTATTGTATTGTTTTTAATTTGAAGTGTGGTGAAGAGGGGCAGGCAATGCTCTTGATACCAAAGGAAATGGGCCATCAGTTTTATCATCCTACAAAGAGAGATTGTTTTCCCATTTATACTAAATAAAAATAAAAAGGGTCTCAGTGTGATAATAATAATGAAATGAAATCCATCTTTCTACATTTACACAGTTCATTTGGCTGGATGTAGAAATATGTGGAAACAAGCCTTCTAATAGTTTGTGTAAGAGAGATTATAAGAAAGAAAGGGAGGGTCAGAAAAGAAATGTTTGGAACACTAGCAGGTCAACATCACTAAATAATAAACACCTGTATTTTGAGACAGCATTACTGTAAACAAAATTTATCCAAATATTTAGTATGCAGTGGAAAAACAGCTTGAATATTGGACTTTTCAGTCACAACATACTGCCCTAACAACACACTTCATATGTTCTTTGAAAGCTGACATTTCCAGAGTAAGGATGGTACCATAAAGCTGTTTCCTTACCCAAATATTGACTGTTCTTGCATTGATGGATTCATTGGAATTTCGAAACATATGGTGGGTATCCTTGAAAGTTTCCTGTTGTGACACATTCATAAATGGATACTATGCGTGCATAACTAAATAAAGCACCATAGGATTACCTGTTGCAGGATACTTTCTATTATCCTTGCTTTTATCATTTCACTTGTGCCTAGTACTACTTTCAGAACAGGCACTGAAGTGCAGTCACCTACCATTTTTAATTTTTTTACTTTAAAAGCTTTAAGGAGTCTTAAAATAAGTTTCTGAAATAAAGATTGTGTTGGAAACTGGCTTTTGGGTTTGCAGCAATTTAGGGACACCACACGATTTAGGTATATCTGTTCCAATAGTTTCATTCAGAGCCTGACTTGCTCCATAGTGCCTGACTGGTCCTTTCTTCAGTTACGGCTTTCCTTGTGTCATAGTGGCACAAGAAGTGGCTGCTGTTACTTAGAACTACTCACTTCTCCTCTTTTTTTCCTGGTGCCAAAGGGGAAGAAGATTTATCAGTTACTGGCAGGTATGATGCTGGTAGTTTTTGTTTTTCTTATTAAAGCTCTATGACAGATCAAATGGGAAAGAGTAATGTTGGATAATGAAACTCGTTAAAGAAATGCCTCCCACGTTTCACCTCCAACCCCAAAGGGGGCAAAAGTTGGCATTCCGGCCATGGCAGTTGGTTGAAGTGTAGACGATCTGACTAGAAGTGGCAGTTGATTTTTTTTCTTCTGGTTACAGGTCCCCAGTCCTCGTCGCCAGTATTATATCTTCAGGAATGAGACAGAGGCTCGTGTCCGGTAACTCTGTAACCAATTTATTATAACACAACTGTAACAGTAACACGATACGACCAGGCAATGATGCTGGTTTAACAATGTAACAAACAGAAAGATATTCTGTGTAGAGAGGCAGCGAAGCAGCTCCAGCTGGACTGGAGAGTTCGTCTGCTCTGGTGCTGAACAACTGACAGTTTGAAAGAGTCTGCCTTTTATAGTTCCGCAGACTCGTGCGCCTGACAGCCCGGCAACTGACAGGCGCGTCTGATTGGCTAAGACGCGCCTGGCTGCTGCCGAACTGTCATTCGTAACAGTGAGACTAACTTAACTATACAACATGGCCAACCTGGGTCGCTGCTGGTTCTGCAACACAGGCCAGATTACCACTACCAGTTCAGCTGAAACAGGCCGAACTGGGAGCAACCCACCTCTGGATACAAGGGCACAGGACCAGGTGTTGCATCTCTATTGCAGCCAGAGAGGTATTAAGAGAAGAGAAGTAAAAGGATAGGCTCAAAAGGGCAAGCAAAATGAGAAGTAGCCACCAGATATATCATCAACGTCATCAACATTGTCTACATGGAGCAACTTGAGCTTGGTTAAGGGGTGAAAACACCATTTCCAGAATAGAACACCAAGGTACCCCAGCTAAAGATTTCCTTTAAGATATAAATCAGACATGGAGACTATATGAATGGCGGGGAGGGTTACCATGGAGCAAACAACATGGATGTGGACATAGAGAAAAAGCACTAGAATTCAAATAATAATTATAAATAAGAATCTCATGCAGAATAATGAATTTCAGAGAGGGGGAAATATGATGGGTGAGGTCAGGAGCATGTCTTTATACTTGACAATTGGAATTCTGGAAACTAATGTCAAGAAGATTTCAGTGGTATCAAATCTATATAAGGCAGAAGAATAGAATAGAATAGAATAGAATAGAATAGAATAGAATTTTTTCTGGCCAAGTGTGATTGGACACACAAGGAATTTGTCTTCGGTGCATATGGATAATAGGATATTAGGATAATAAAAATACATTAATAACATAAGTTACCAGAAGTTAAATATCTTATTCATATGCATGAAAATCAAACCATTTTAAAGACAACATTGTGTAACCAAAGCCTGCCCTTAGTCTACTATGTTCTTGTAGAAGTAACAGTTAAAATTTCAGTGTTCTGTCCCTAAACTAGGCCCACCATATCTGGACTGCAAAACTCCAGACCACTAGATGGCAGCATCTATGGTTTTCTGGATTTTTACAGCTCAGATATCATAAGGTTACTGAAGTTCACTAACATATAATGTATCACTATCCATACTACAATACGGATTACAAATAAAAATTAAAAATTAAAAGGATAATTTAACTATGATACCTCCCCACTAATTGTTTGTGTGAATCCAGTAATATCAATTTATATTTTAGTTTGTTACTGATGCTAGTGATAGATAACAATGACAAAATTACTTAGTTGCTGTGTCCTGGTTTGGTGGGGTAAAAGGAATTGTAACATGTTCTTGAGAGCATATTGACAAATATTTTCCCTCAGAAGTGAATAAAGCTGCCGTATCCTAGCAATAAGTGCTGAAAACTAAAATCATTTATTGGTATAAATATATTTGAAATAAGAAAACAAAATGTTGAAAATTACAGATGAAGGTTGAGAGGATAGTTCTATTGATGCATTATCTAGGGTATGGCATCCATGATAGAAGACTATTCATCTGAGATGTCCAAATTCAGGTTTTCTTTCTTGTGAGTAATCCTACTATTCTAGTGTTCATCTCACAGTGAAATTGATAAATGTAAAGACTATACCAACATGCACATCACTAATCCTGTGTTAGATGAAGCAGTGAAGGAAAACAAAGAAGGTTGTAGAGATCATAATATCCAATGGCTAGATCCTTGGCTGTAAAATAAGCTTTTTAGTCCCAGGAAATTCCAGGGACTCCAGGGAAACCTCAGTATTTGATTTTGGTTTTGCTGATTTTAGAAAAACAGAGGTAAGTTCTTTTTGAGAGAATGCATATTATGTAACAAAACAAATCCATTGTATTATAAAAATTGTCCTCTTTAGTTCCTTGAACTGAGGGGAAAAAAGTTGCAGTTCAGATTTTAAAGCTTCTACTTGAAAGTGTTAAAGGTACTCTGTACAGAGACTTAAGCCCATCTACAAATGTCTTCATCACATAAACTATGTATCAGACTTCTTTTGTAGCATCTTGTATGAAATGGTGAATTCTGGAACATGTCTCTCAATGCTCTAATGCAGTGTTTCTCAACCTTGCTGGCTGGGGAATTCTGGAGTTGAAGTCCGGACATCTTCAAGTTGCCAAGGTGAGAAACACTGCTCTAATGAGTAAGATCTATTAGAAAGAATATTAATGTTTCAATGCGGTAATACTATGTGTGTGTGTGTCGTGTGTGCGCACGCATGTATATGCATACACACCTAATCATATACCAAAAGAGAGAAAGAAGCAAATTAAAGAAACAAAGTTTGGTTCTATTGTGTTTATTGTACTTTTTGGTGTAAAAGGAAGAAGGTTACCACTTTTGTGAATGTGGGGAAAAACTCCTAGACACCCTACCAATGTGGGAACTAAAGTTAATCCTATTAAAAACCTCTAGGTTAAAGCAGGCTGGTAACTTGTACGTGAAGGAGGGAAGGATTGACATTCTTTTCCCAAGCTTCATTTGATCATCACCATGCCATCCTTTCTATCTGATAATCTTTGATCTCTTGTTCCACTTCTACCAGCACGTCTAGCCTATCTTGACTACTGTTATGTTCAGTTTAGACAGAGATGGTCTCTTTGTTGAAAGTGGGTTCAAAGAGGTCTTCTATGTCAAAACTGAAAATTGATACGACATCATCTATTTCTAGTCTGTAACGCAGTCTTTTCAGCAGTTTCAAGAAGGCTCCACACCCATTTGCACTACTCAGATGACCTTGAGGACACAGATAAACCTCCAGGTGGCCATAGCAACTCTCCAAAAGGATGCAAATGACCAGCTATTTGAAGGTTTGAAGGTTTATTGCATTTATATGCTGCCCTATTCCCTGAGGGATTTGCAAGGACTATAAATCCTTTTATTCCCCATCACCCAGTAAGAGCTGAAGAAGCTTCTTGAATGAGAAGCGAAACATCTTCAAAGAAAAACAAGAAAGTTCAGTTGCCTTTTGAAAAAAGCACCTTTGAGACAAGAAGCTTGAAATGGAGACAGCTTGAAATTGAGGGAAGCTGAAATGACTGATATGGATTTCTCTGTAGTAGCTATTAGAGAAGATAATAGAAGGCCACATGGAAAAGACAGTTGTAACTAAAATCTCATCCTTGGGCTTCTCTCCATGTCTTCTACTCAACATGGTATATGATTAGGCCAGAGCACTTATTGAATATTGTGTAGCAGACTCAGTGCCAGTTGGATATAGCCAGGTCTCCAAAGATTATTGAATCAAACGTGAACCTTAATAGGCATTCTGCCTTCTTTCTGGCAGATGTAACTAACCTCAAAATGCTTAACCATTTGAGTGCCTTTCTTTTGGTATAATGTCATGCCTTCCCTTCAGCTGTTCTTGAAGACCCAAGAAAATTTCCCACCCAGAGAGACAATGCCCCTGTAACTCGGACATATAGAAACAACAGAGCATGTGCTGCTCCAGGGCCATATTATAGACACATAATAAAGCTTCATCTCACTATATTGCATAAATACCCAGGATGCACAGGACAATTCTACATTTCCCTACCCACTTTCAGATACTACCTTGCTACAAAATATAACATTGCCAGGTTCTGCACAGCAGCATATAAAATCCATCAGATGACGACCTGTGTCACGAAGTAGTCTTAATGAGCATCTAGAACGCCATTCTATCATGATAGATTTAATCTGCCATATAATAAATTTATGCTCCTTTACATTCATATAATGTTCCATACTCCACGTTTATTAAATGCTGTAGAGTTGGTTTTTATATATAATCCTGTTTTATACCTTTTCATTTTAATTATTTTAATGTTTGATGTACTTTCTATTGTTTTAATGATTGCATCCCATCCCCCCTTTAATGATCTTTAATTGTAGTAAAGGTCTATTTGATATAACTATAAGCATATATAGCATAATAGGGTTATGGCTACCTCATATATTTCCATGTAGATTCTAGAGCCTTTGTAATTTTCAGCTTTTTATTAGAGGTGTAGAGTTGTTGTGTGACACTAAATATAGCATTACAGCAGTAAAATCAAATTGTTTAAATAGATAAAAATAAAAAAATATCTCAGAACTTTCCATAAAATAATGTTCTATTTTGATTTGTTTAATCATAGCAGTATTTTGCAAGGTGCATCCAGGTTTTGCTATAAATGCAGGCATGGTTACCAACATTTTTCTTAAAATAGAAGACCCAAAATGAACGCTAAAGAGAAGAAAATTAGCATACCCCATGAGAGATTAGACTCCAATTCATAAGCTTCATCCGCTTCAGCCTTTCATCAGAGACAGAAAAGCAATACAATCAAACTGAATTTGTCTTTTAAGGTCAATTAAAGTGGACTCCTGACAAGGTCTTTCCATCTTTAATGGGTATCTTGGACTTAGAAGAACAAGGCCTTTATGGACTTGGTGTCTTGGCAATGAATATAGAAGGAAAGAAATGAAGAATGTTCCGTGGAAAAAATGAGCTTTGCAAAAGTCAGCATTCTATCTCTGTCTCTTCTATTCCCAAGAAAGAGACAAACAACTACAAGCACATTTGATGCAGCATGCTCAGTTTTAGTGGGTTTTCTTCCCTCATACATCACCCTGTCAGTAGCAATACCTTTTAGACACCCTGATGGTATATTCTGGGAGTGGCAAATAGACTCACATTCCCAAGGTGACAACTCAACAGTCAGGGAGCTCTCTGTATAGAATGTAAAATGAAAGCGCCTTTGCTTCCTCCTTCTGCCTCTGCCAAGAAAATTCACCTCAGGCGGATTTTAAAGTCCTGCTGCACTGGTAGGATTACAAAGCAATAAATGATGGAAAATCAGTGCTGTTTTTCAGTTTAGGTCCACTTAGGGTTTGGATGAGAATGCCACAGTTAATGTGCTGTTAAATATAATCATGTTTTCTAAAGGAAGAGGGAAATATGAAAAGGAAACTCAACCAGTTCTATTTTTTTGCAACTGCATCCACACTCAGGTGGAATTAAAGCTACTTGACAGGTTGTTGAGAAATAAGAAAAGAATAGATCCTTTTCTCTGTAGTTGTGAGAAATAATAATGCAGTACCCTTATACTATTAAAAAAAAACCTTTATGTATGATTTGTAAAAAGTTCAGAGTTCAGAAAACTACAAGTACCTCTGAAGTTTGTTTCATACTGTATATGGAATGGGCTGGAAATAAATGGAAACCTAAGAAAGAGCACATCTGAATAGTTCAAGGATCTAGAAAAAAAAGTTATGAGGAGAACAACTTTTCTCAATAACACACTCATTATATATGGGCTTGATCTCCCAAAATTCCCCAAATAGCATTGCCATTTTGAACATTCTAGGGAAGGCAGGAGTGGAATTTTCAAGCAAATCTGTAGTCAACTCAAAGGCAGAGACCAACACAATAAACAGAAACACAAATTTAAGAAAATAAAACAAGATTAAAAAGATATAGATGGTTTACATTCCAGATGCAGCTGATTAGTAACACTGGTGAGCCAACAAGCTTCATAACTTCATATAGCTTCAAACAGTTGTTTCCTATAAGAAGCACATGGCATCTTCAGAGGTGGGTTCCTACCAATTCAGACCGGTTCGGCCGAGTAGATAGTAGCTTGGCCGGCCATGCCTCCGAACTGGTTCTATTGGTGGCGCCATGGGCACCACCATCTTGTTTTTTTGCTTCTGTGCATGTGCAGAAGCAATTTTTTCACTACTGTGCATGGCACATAGCGCCTATCAAGTGAGTGCATGTATAAGCATATGTGCACCTGAAGCACTTCCCTGAGCGAACCAGCAGTAACAGAAGCCAGAAACCAACCCCTGGGCATCTTGTGTCATACAAAAGGGCATAGGTTGAAAAATGAAACATCTGTAGGAAAACATATTAATGAAAACAGAAATTCAAATTTCAATCATGTACTTCATTCAATTTTTGTTCGCTTAAGTCCATGAAACTTTTACCTCTATAGACTAAGGTTTTTTCCCCCCAAAAAACAAGAGGGTGAAAATTTGGGTGCGTCTTATACACCAAATGTAGCCCCCCCCCCCCACAGAGGCTAAAAACGCAAGGCAGGAAGCAATAGCAATAGCAATAGCAGTGGACTATATACCGACTTCATAGGCCTTTCAGGCCTCTCTAAGCGGTTTACAGAGAGTCAGCATATTGCCCCCAACAATCTGGGTCATCATTTTACCCACCTCGGAAGGATGGAAGGCTGAGTCAACCCTGAGCCGGTGAGATTTGAACCGCTGACCTGCTGATCTAGCAGTAGCCTGCAGTGCTGCATTTAACCACTGCGCCACCTTGGCTCAGTGCAGACCAAGCAGCAATGGTCTGTGGCAATCCCTGCCAGCCTGGAACAGGTGATTGGGGGTATTCTGGCAGTCCAATTCACCTGCCAATTAGCTGTGCTGAATCAGGCTGCAGTAAGTTCTGAAGCTGACCTGGCTGGTCAGAGTTTGAAGCACCAATCATATTCAGAAGCACATACAAGTAAGCAGGATTCCAAACAGGGTGGGTTCCTGCCAGTTCTACCTCTTCTATAGAAGAGTTTCTACAAAATTCTACAGTGCCATTTAGAACTGGTTCCAGCTCCCGCCCCCTGCCTGTTCGCACATCATCAAGATGAAGAACAAGATGAAGAATTCTGGGAGTTGACGTCACACAAGTCTTAAAGCTGTCAAGTTTGAACACCCCTGGTTTTTTTTCTAAAGGGTTGGGGGGGGCAAGGGTCTTATAACTTGACAGCTTTAAGACTTGCATGCTTCAAATGCCAGAGTTTCTGAGCAAGATTTTGGTTGCTAAGCAAGAAAGTTGTTAAGTGAGTTTCACCACATTGTACAAGTTGGCCATGCCCACCCAGTCACATGGCTGGCAAGCCACTCCCACCAGTCACATGATTAGCAAACCACTCCCACCCAGTCACATGGCCTGCAAGCGACTCCCACAAAGCAGGCCACACCTCAGAAGAGGTTCTAAAAATTTTTGAAACCCACCACTGATTCACAATAATAATAATATACAATACAATACCAAAAGCAGGTTTTCCAAGGTAGCAGTAAATAGAAGCAAAACACAAGCAGTTTCATTTTCTGTTCTCAGCTAAGCCAGGCTTCTTCCTGTCTCCTTATTGCTACATGGCAAATACTATTTCAGAGTTCAAATAGCCCTCATTGGCTGACTTAGTTGCTATGCCTATTTATTAGCTGACCTTGTTAACTTGTTTTCCAAGTCAGGAAGCAAGCCAGCTGAATACCTTGGATACTGGTAGGCAGAGGCAGAATTTTCTTATTATTATTTTCCTCCCCAAAAACTAAGGTGCATTTATTCTTTCAGAACATTATTAGATGTTCTTACCAAATGGCTGTAATGGGTGCTCATGTAGTCATAAAATGAATAATATGAGGTATACAAAACACTAATTTTAAAAGAAGGCAGCCAGTGAGGTATATCTCACCACCATCTGTATTCCCTGATATTTTCTGCTACCTGAAGCTTGCTGTGCATACTTCCAGTAAAACTCTTGGCAGCAACTTCTAGTAGTTTCAGTTTTCAGAAGATGGCTATGTGATGTATACTTTTTAAAACAAAAATGATACTAGAAGTTGGCACTAGAAGTAGTCCACCTGGTCATTCGCAGCGACAAAGAAACAGGAGTAGGCCGGTCCCCAGCCAGCAAGCCCAGTAGCGATTTGTGGTCCATGATGAGTGCAAGGTCACGGCCGTAGAGGTACTCATGGATGTTTTTACATTGGCCACTGCAGCCAGAGCTTCACGGTCCAGCTGGCTGTAGTTCTGCTTGACAGAGGACAAGGTCCTTGAGTTATAGACTATGGGTGCATCGGTCCCATTGGGCAGTATGTGGCTGAGGACGGCTCCGACACCAAACGGGGAAGCGTCACAGGTTAAAACAAATGGCAGGGTCTGGCTGTACTGGACTAGGAAGGTGTCCGCTGACAACAGTCTTTTCACCGTGGCAAATGGCATGGAACTGTGCCAAGAAACTTAGAAGGAGAATTTAGAGTCTGGATATTGTATTACACAGCTTGTTAACGGACTGGAGAGTTAGTCCAGAGATTCCGATGAAACTCTTGTATTTCTAAGTCTCTTATGGCAGTTACATTATGAACTCTTAGCATGGATTCATGGGGCTAAATTGTGCCACCATAAAAACTTTAAAAAGCAATGATTGCTTTTCTCAAAGAGAATCGATCATTTCCCTTTTACCTGCTTGTAATGACCATGGGGGTTCCTTGGTACTGTGTTGTTATTTGCAGAATGAGGAGAAGATTCAAATTGAACAGTTCAATTGAATCTTGGAAGTGGCTTTTGATGATTCATGCCACCACTTGTAAAGTGTATGCATACTATAGATCAGTGATGGCAAATCTTTTCAGCACCAAGTGGGGAAGCGTTGGGGAAGCGACCCAGAAAAGGAGCTGCCCAGTGCACAATAAGAACCTCTGATTTCTGGGATGCGCATGTGCACCAGGCAGCTCCTCTTCTGGTTTCTGATGTGCATGCACAATGATCAGCTGGCTGGCAGGCATGCGGAAACTGAAAGACCAGCTTTTCCAGTTTACAGCACTGCTGTGCACATGAAAGCCAGGTGATCCTGCAATTGTCGTAACTGTGAAAAATGGTCATAAGTCACTTCTTTTGTTTGTGTGTGTATATATATATATATTAGCTTAACTTGAGCACAAGTTCTTTGTACACTTCAAAGGAGAAGGGTTCTATCTTTTTCTTTCCTTTTCCTTCTCTAGCCAAAATATTTTCCAAGAGCACCTGCAAAAAGCAATTCGTGCCCTTGACTCTTTATCAAATTTTGTAAGCAAGTTGCAAACCCTTCAGTTACAAAGTCAGTTAGATCAAATAGGAATGAACAAAGGATACATTGTTTCAAAGAAGGAACTTCAGACTCTGACTTCCAAATGGCAGATTCCACTTTTCATACTTTTCTCAATTTTATGGAAAACAAGAATCTTTAATTGACTTTGGTGGGATTTAATAACAAATAGAAGGGAGAATTTGTTAAAATAAAAAGAGAGTTTTAATTTAAGCCAAAAAATAAGGTGGTAAAAATAGCGGAAATAAAATCAATCCATTCACTTCAAGTGGAGAAACAGGAAACGTTGCAATCACTTCTATCCACAAAGTATCGTTACAAGAAAGAAGAAAAACTTTCCAAGGCAGTCCAATAAGAATTAAATTCACCGCTTTATTTTTTTACTTAAAGGACTAATTTATCTTTTAAAAAAAGTTTCTTTGGGCAATCTTCTCAGAGTAAAAAAACCCTCATCCAATGGACTCACTTTCACTTCCTTCCGGAGTCGTCTCCAACTTCGTCAGACTGGGGCTGCCTGTTTGCCGCGGGCTTAAAGTGCTTCCCTTGGGTCAATCAGGGACTTTGTGGTGTCCCTGAGACCAGCAAGGCTTTGTCTTCATGATCACCATCTCTCGGGGATGGTTTAGGTCCTGCTGGACCATCCAGTGGCAAAAGTGTCAACGGCGGTCTCAGACTGACGAGACTGCATGTTGTGTTGTTGCGACGTTGGCTCCTCCTTCCACACTTAACTCATTTCTTATTGGTTACTTTGAGGGAAAAAGCCTTGTAAGTAGATATTGTCTTACTTCTCCTTTTGTCTTGGGCCATAGGTACTGACTACGTGTCTCCAAGCGAACTTTAGCTGAACGTTGTGGTTTTGAGCTTTTGACATAAGGACATTTACTGGAACATTTTGTGGTTGAAGGCTGATGACATTTCCCTGTCTTTTTACAAGCAAGCTTTTTATCTGTCCCTTATGCCACATCTTGTTTTTATATTTTAATCCACATTTTATTCTGCTTTACTAGTGGCTTGCCCTCTCAGAGTTGGCAGGAGTGGTCTTGGTGGCTTTCTTTTTGTTTTGGTTGGGCTGTTTACTGGTGGATTGTTTGGCAGTTCCTTGATTGGGACATTGCTTACTTGATTGTTGATCTGATGTCAATCTTTGAGTTAATCAATGTTCATCTGGTGCTGATTGCTGGTGGGGAGGTGTTTGGTCTTTTTGGCTTGTTGATCATCTCCTTTGCATAGTACATAGATATTGTTTATGTCTAAATGTCTATTGATAGCTAATTTGTCAGAGTGCCAGGCTTTTATAAATTCCCTAGTGTTTTTGGTCTAGGATGGTCAGTGTTTCCCAATTAAAACTATGGTTAAGTCTGTCAATATGCTGTGAAATTAAAGGGTTTTCATCATGTCTCTGACTGCTAGTTGGTGTTAATGGATTTATTCTGCCAGTCTTTTGCCTGTTTGTCTTACTCAGTGGTTGTTGCAGTCATTATGTTGTGACTCATGTTTTTCTCTTCTGGGACTGCCGAGTCATTTAGTTTACTAGCTTGTTTGGAAGGATTTAGTTGGCTTGTGTGCTACACTGATTTCATGTGGCTGTAGTAGTCTGTTGGCGGTATCTGAGATATTTGTGATGTATGCTTGTATTTATTGTGCTGCATTAGATTGAGTGGTCAGGCATTTTATGATAAAGGTGCATGGATATCCATTTTGTTGGGTAGCCACAAAGTTTGGGTAATGAAATGTCTACAAGAAAACAACCAAGCTCAGAGGGCACCAAGGACTTTTTATTCCTACATTTATTCTATGTTATTCTATCTTACTTTTATTTAATTTTACTTTATTTGCAATGTTATAGTTGTATCTGCTTACATTTTATGATTCATTTTCTAATGCAGAATGCTGTAACATTTGTCTGTCACACACTTTTAATTATTTCCCCATTTCAGCTACTGATTTCAAAGCATTTCTTTCTTTAGAAAATTTATAGCTTCTAGATCACAAAAAAGTAAATCTAGGCATCTTTCAAGCAGAATATTCAAACCAATATAAATACACACAAAAACACAACGTAAAAACAATTGGCCCTAAATAACAACAAAAACAACGAAAACAAAGGAATAAAAACATAAAAGAACCCCAAGATAGCGAGAGAACAACAAACATTTAGCTTCATACAAGGCTCACTTTTATATTTTCTCCAGTCTTTGCCCACCTATTGTACCCCACATTCATTTGCTTGGCTCAGTACTAGCTGGAGGCTGGTTGACATTGTTTATTTCTTTGCTGTCTTTTGAAGTCTTTAGCTGCTTTAGGTATTCTATTCCGCTGACCAACATTCTATATTCATCCTGTAAAAATCTTGGTTTACCAACACCTGGACTCTGGAAGACTCTGAATCTTCTAACTTTCTATTTCCATTACTGGGTCGTATGGCTGCTTCTGGTAGCATTGTAACCATTTTGCTATTGCTGCACCTGATGATTGCTCACAGGTGGCTGCTCCTCTTGCTAGAAACTGCTTCCCTTTGCTTCCTTTGGCTTATTCTATTTCAATTCCTTCTGCTCTTTTCTTCCTTTTCCTCTCTTTTCCTCCTTTGATTTTTCATTTCTTCTATCTTCCTCTTCCTTTTTCCTCAGCCATATCACTTCTTCAACTAACTCTCTTACTGGGCACATCAAATAATACCCATTATAAGATAGAGGTGATTTAATGAATAAATGTCCTTAGCAAATTTGTAATTAATTATTCTTTCTGAATAAAAAAAATCACTGTGAATCTGTTTTTATATTATATCATTTTTCTTGTCAGTAGGTGGGGATATAACCTCAGCAATGTGCTATTCAGCAGCATTTGATTTTTACGCCTGTATTGGCCATCTGAAAATTAATTAAATCTAAACATTCTTTGCAGCAATTAGTTGAGAGGGGTAAGTCCTGCTTACTCTTTAAGTCAGGAATAACAAATATTCTGATAAAACATAGAGCCTTACTTTCTTATTTGAAGTAATTCTTCTAATTCACATGAAATATAGCATTAAATAGTTTAACGTTTAACAATATTAATATGTTATTAAAGCTTATTTAGTGACCTTGTAAGGGGCAAGATAAGGTTAATCTTATTCTGAAAATGAATTTCAAACATTAATGACAGTAACACTGCATGCATAAATAGCTACAATTAGCAGGGGGTGGCGTGGACAGAAGAAAGGAGGAATAAGGGGTGACTTTGCCTCATTCTTCTTTATGGAAGAAAGGAGGGTCAAGCTAAATGCCTGTCTTAACTATTGAGTTCAATTTGGGAGCAAGAGCTCTACTCCAGCTTTACCGAGTTGCAATGGAGAGCACAGAGATAGAAAAGTTAGATAATTCTATACAAAGAATGCTGAAATAAGTTGTTGTAATCTTGAATCTATGGCATATAATGGGATTCCATAATAAGGAAAACACCTCTGTGAATATTGTCCAATTTGTTCAACTCCTTGCTAATCCTGAATCTATAAGTTTCATAAAGTTTCTTGGAATCTATCTATCTAGATCGAGGTGGGTATCCTATAACCTCAGGGCTGCCACAACTCCCAAGATTGTAATTGGTATAATTGTTATAATGTCACAGTAGTTTCCCATCATTTTTAGGTGTAAACAAATTGAAATTGCAACATAAATCAAAAATAGAATAGCTTATGTAAAAAGACAAAAAAAAAAGTACCCAAATCCCTAGCCCAACAAACATGGTCCTTAATCACCAAAACATGTTCCTTTTCTATGTGAACATGGCAAAATATTGATACGCACAGATATCGTAAATGTGTGCAGAAGTGCACTGTGTGTTTTTCACTGGGCATAATGGAGTAGCATTTTACAAATGTATCATAAAAATCATACTTAGCCATTCTCCATCTACCAACTGCACTCACCAATCTGGATCCACATTCAAAAGCCACTTGAAATTAAAATACTATATCTAATCCTTTAATCAAATTCTGGTTTTCATCAGATTACTACGGTAACTCAAAACTGTCTATTTTACTTAGTCCGATCACAGCATGGCCACAAAATAATCAGTTGGGCTATTTTCCTTGGAATGGGGGGAAATTAATATCTTTTATCAATCTTGTTGTTATTATGGTTAATTTTCAATTCAGCACACAGTCTGGGACTGGTAAAAACAGTCAGAGTCCTAACCAAGGACTGAATAACAACTTCTTCATCTTCCCTTAATGCAACATCTTGTCTTATGTTGATAGGTCCAAATATCACGCAATAGCCTGTCAGTAGCCTGTCACCACACCAAAGTCTCAATTATCTATGACCTCAGAAAACCAGCTTAGAAATGGTTGCTCAATCCTAGTGTTGCTCCTCAGGGGAATGCACTAGTTAGAGTTCTTTATGTTCCACAGTTTGTCAATGTTCCATTTAGGTAATCCAGGAAGATTTCCAAATATCTCCTTAAGTCACTCTGTAAATTCAATCATAGATCCTGGCATTTAAAAGTTGCTTTCTTTAGATGTCTTCCATAATCTCACATTTAAACCTCCAATAATCATGAAGTCGACAGATATAGAACAGTAGATAGCACAGCAGTCCTCCAGGTGTTATTTATTTCCATTTTTCCCCTTTGTCTTATCAGTACTTCCCAAGGTTATAGGAGTTTAGCATATATTTCATTCACCAGTAGATTGAGCCTTCAGCTTAAATTTCAACGTTGCACAAAATCTAACATATTTATTTCAGATTTTTTTTTAAAATAGTCAATATTTAGACAAATAGTCCCAGCATTTTAAAATTCTTTACCAACATAATGCCAATAAAGTTTAAAAATTTAGTTCATTTTCTTTCAGGTCTATAATTTTTCTCTCTGTAATTATTCACCACTTTGACAAGCATTTCAAAGAATCTCTTTTCCAAGGTTTATTTTCTTTAGGGTTAGGTTCTAGGTTTTAAAAAAAATCACCTCACCTAGTTCCAATCACTGTTCATCTACACTACTCCAGCACATTCTTTGTTTCTTCGGCTGCCCCAGATTCATGGCAGCCATAATGGCTGCCTCTCCTTTTCATCATTGGATAGGAGAGAATCCCTGGGTTCAGCTGAAGAGCTGCTGCTCTTTGTGACCTGCAGAGTGCCCCTCTGCAACTTGAAGGGTGCCATTTCTTTGTCATCCCTATAGGGTGACTTTAGCCCCTTAGGGGGCCCTTCAATGAGGAGGATTTGGTGCAAGTTTAAGGAGTCCGGCTCCTCGTGTTTGATCTCACCACGACATCAAATTGGTGTAGGCTGTTCCTTTGCAAAGTCAAAATATTTAGGTCTAATAAGTTCAAAATTCCCATATATCTTAGCAGCCCTTTGGGTATTGCTTCAAAAGTTCCTATTACTATTGGTACAACCATTGACTTCTTCTCCATACTTGCTCAATGTCAATTTGGAAATCAATATATTTTTTTAAATCTTTCTCCAAAAATGACTTTTCAAGTTAAGGATAACTGCTAGGGAAAGCAGAGAACAGGAAATATTTCTGTATATTTTTCCTTTGTAAATCAATCTATTTAAAGATCCAAATCCAGAGCAATTAAAATGGTAAATGCCTAGAAATCATTCTGACCTAACCATTTTGAAAATATTTTTTACCACTTATATTTAGCAAAAAAAAAAAAAAAAAAAGGAGAAGAGTTCTTGGCAGGGTTTTTAAAAACCTTTTAAAGAAAGTAATTTACCATTCTTTAAAAGAGGGAAACAGATTATATTTTCTCCATTGGAATGTGTTTATTTTTTCTTCCTCAAATTTTGAAGTCAAGGCACTTAAATCCGTATTCTGCTAACATATGGAATTGGTTGCCCAAGGCAACAGGCAAGCTGACCTTATGTTACTGATTTTATTTCCCTTATATTTTTGCATAAAATATTTAACTCAAATCTCTGTAGTGTTTTCAATTTTAAAGTAAAAGTATTCAAAGTAATTAATAAAACCTTAGTTAACCCTTTTTATTTATTATCAAAATATATCACCATATTTTAATCTTTGCATTTATTTTATTAATCTCTAAATTGCCTAAATCTTAAAAAGAGTAGCCAAACAGCAAAATCATGAAGCCAAGGCAGAGGTAGGAGCCACTTTGGCCTAAAAGGACAGGCTGTTCCATAGGAAGGGACTTCCTTAGGGAATACCCACTTTCAGTTCAGTTCTCACTGTAGTGAGAGTGAGAATTTAATGGAGACATTTAGCAATGGATTCAATTGAGATAGATAGAAGTAATCTGAGAAAGATGTTGTATTATGTATTATAGGGCTGTATAGATATGTATTATAGGGCTGTATAGATAGTAACCCACACTTAATTGCCTTTGGAAATATACCAGTAGATCGTGCAGCACTTACCGCAAAGGTATTACATGACATTAACTATATTTTCCTGTAAGCATGTGAACCGGTTGAAGTGTTCTCCATGGCAGTGATTTGTGGTTTATAGTACTTAAATGGAAGATAACTAGGCTACAAGCATGACTGCCTTTAGAATATCTTGTTCTAGAGTTGCAATTCATATACCAACTCAAGTTGGACAAAGAGCTACTTGTCCATAGCTTCTACTTGCTTTTCCAGTAGGGCCCCTAAACCCTGGAATAGTCTGAACAGAAGCCTACTCAGAACCAAAAATAGTATAATCCTAGAATCAGAAGGCAAACTTTTAATAAGGTAACTATATAAAGCAACCAAACAATAACAATTTATTCACAATAACAGAATTCCAAAATTCAATGAAGACATTCAATGCTGTCAGTATATTAGACTCCCCAAATTGTTGTTTCGCTTTTCCAATTGTGCTGGAGAATAATTTCTATTAGTGCCATTTGAAGATCAGTGGCTAGATAGATACTTTGACTCAAATAAACTGAAAACAGTACTTGGCTATCATTAATTTCCATCTATCTATTTTGTAGGAGGAGTAGCAGAACAGGGGAGTAAAGTTTAAAAGAGGGAGCCATCTGGAATCCCTACATAGTCGCAAGTAGACTAAGTCCAATCATCCTTTGGATTTTGTGGTCCCTTATCTAATTCTGAACAGATGTTTTTAGTTGAGAAGATTGCTGTGCATAGGCTGTTCAGCAATAAATCACTTTACTTGAACCTACATGTGTAGATCTGGTCTTTTGAGCCTGACAATTTCGCTATCTAGTGCAGGAAAATGAAGTTATATCGGTAATGGTTAGTTAAACAGACTAGTATTTATCACCTACAGCAGACTACCACTTAAGTGTACTGCTTTGGCATACATAAAATTGATCGTTGAATACATGCAATGACCTGATTTGATACCAACTGCATGACAGACAAATGTATGCTCAAAATAGTTTCAAGAATGAAATGGAGCACCAAATTGCCAGCTCTGCAAAAAAGCAATCTATCTGTTATTTAGAAAAGAGAAAAGCATATGGAACCATGTATTGTATTATCAGAAACAGAAACTGCAGAAAACGTCTATGTTTTTCCTAACCCATCAGCCTTTTCTCTGAAGAGAGGTCACACATATATCATAGAGATTTAAAAATCTTTGTTTCTGCTGAAGCTCTCTTCTACTGTCTATAAAATGTTTTTAAATGCTTCAAATAAACAAATACATATGTTATATCATTTATTATTTATTAATCAGATTCGTAAATCACTCATTTAAGTGACTCAGCAAGTTAAAAAAATCATAAAATCCTAAAGAACTAGACAAAGTTAAAAAGATGAAGACAGCATCCTCAAGCTATCAACCACTCCCAGGGTTGCATATCACTCTTGGATTCCTATGCTACTTGACAGAACCGAGTCTTAATACTCTTGTAGAAAGCCAGAATATGCCCTGACACTGAGAAGTAATCTTAATGTATGTAATTATCAGGCACATAAATGTACTAAATGGCAAGATATTTGTATGATTTACAAGTCTAGACCAGCGCAGATCTATTCCTCAATTAGTTTTATTGATTTCCAGGAATCAGAATTGCGAACTGAACTTTCACAAAGTTGCCAGACATACAAAATGGTTAATGTCCTGCTATCAAAATAACCTTTGTTATTTTCCTTGTGTTTTACTTATAAATAGCAATCTATATATACTGTATATATATATATAAAAATGAAATGCCACTCATATGACATCATGAAATCTCCAGAACCATAAAGCCTACAAACTTGAAATTTTGCATATATGTTCCTCTTGGCTTCTAGGTGCTCGCTAAGAAAGGATTTTTAGAAATGACCATCAGATCATTATATATATTATATATTATTATTAATTATATATTATTATTAACACACTCTGATTCTAAGGAGTTAGATGTTCTACTCCCCCTCTCAACCTGAAAATACCTCTGTTCCAACTGCCACTTGGGCGTAGCCAGCATGTGATTCATCTGGCCTGCAAACTGGGACCAATGGGGCCAGCTTGAGGGAGAAAAGAGAATAAGATAGGAGAGGAGAGGCTTCTGTGAGACAAGCCTGAGGGAGAAAAGGGGAGAGGAGAGGCTGATCATAACTACTCATTAATTTTCAAGCTGTAAGTGTCGATTTATCAAGCCCGATCAAGTTTTGTAGCAGAGTAGGGGTATTCAGCTAGCATATAATATTTTGGTTTCATCCAAATGAAATCTTATTATGTAATTATTGACTCATTCATAGAATTTTGTTAGAGTCGGGTAGGAAGAAAAAATAGTCCACCACTATCATTTGTATTTATAACCCTATCTTTTCCTACAGCTTCATTCATATATTTTTTCTTTCTAAAAATCTTGTAAAGAAGGTAAGATTTTAAGAGGTGGTAAAAGAAATCCTCTAGAAGATCTGAAAGTCTACTTTAAAGGTATGATCAACTGATTCTTGATCGGTCTTGAAAAACTGTGGCTTTAGAAAGATAGAACTGTTAAAAGTAAGCTATGAAAATAATCTTCCAGATTGCAAAAAGAGATGACACAATTGTTTAAGAGGTGAACCTTTCTACATGTCTGCATATTCTTGCATCCTGATATGGGAAAGAATGTCGCCTGAACAACATATATTCAAATGCACTCTTGCTTTTCTTCTATAACTATTACTTTTGACCAGTTTACAAGAAAAGGAGAAAACCAATTCACTATCATTATGTTGGGCAGTAATCAAGAATCACCCTGTAATTTGAATGATAATGTGGCTGGAAATACCACACTAAGTAGCAATTGCTATTTAAGGATAAGAAAAATGTCCCAATTCCCCAAAATCAAGTGTTTGTCAAAGCCTATCATTCAATAGGAAACTGCTATCGCATTGGCTATAAGCCGCAAAATAAAATGAAAGGAAAAAGAAGTTGCTTCATTTTGAATATCCTGTGGTATAGGCATATAAATGTGATATATAACTGGTTAAAGTTATATGGAAAAATAGTTCTTAGTGCTTTGTAGTGACACAAATATGCTGTTACATTTTGTCCTGCTTACTTTGCACACAGTAAGTTTTTTTTAAATATAAATCAAATCCTGAATATATGTTCCTATCTCTTTTCATACTCATGTCACATCATAACTTAATGATATGTCTTCATTCTTATTTTCAGATAATTATATTTAATTTTAAAATAATTTAAAATCAGAATTATCCATCCCCCCAAGATCAGAAATTTATTAGACTCTTTAAAGTTGAATTTGAAGAAGGTTGGTTGCTTTCATTTCAACTTTGCTGTGTGGCAATGGAAACCTCTTTCTGATTTCAGTTACTGTTGTGTTCACTTAGAAACATTACTGGTAAATGAGCAGTTTCAGGAATCAGAATTATTCCATTTACTTTCATGGCCTATTCCTAAATAAACAGCTGTAATGGGAAGCTGGAAGTGGAGGAGGGAAGGAGGGAAGAGAATGACAAAGGGAAGGATGGATGGATGGATGGATGGATGGATGGAAGAAAGGAAGGAAGGAAGGAAGGAAGGAAGGAGAGAGAGAGATTTCTGATCTCCCTGCTAGCTTCCCAATGGGAAAATTGGCAGGAAATCGAAAATCACTTCTGCTGCTTTTTTTTTTTTTGCATATTTGTCATTCTATTTTTCTGTATAGGTTACCTCTCTAAAATGATAACCCAACTGGTCATAGGTTGTCTAGTATATACTAATTTGAATACAATTATTTAGTGTACACATTTATATTATATTTTTATCAGAGAGTCTAATACTTAACTCCTCCCCAAGGCAAACAAATTAAAGGCACAAAAACAAAAAGGAGTACAGGCAATAGCAATAGCAATAGCAGTAGACTTATATACCGCTTCATAGGCCTTTCAGGCCTCTCTAAGCGGTTTACAGAGAGTCAGCATATTGCCCCCAACAATCTGGGTCCTCATTTTACCCACCTCGGAAGGATGGAAGGCTGAGTCAACCCTGAGCCGGTGAGATTTGAACCGCTGAACTGCTGATCTAGCAGTAGCCTGCAGTGCTGCATTTAACCACTGCGCCACCTTGGCTCTTAGGCAGACAAACAGGCTGACAAACAGGCAAGATTTATCTTCCCTGTGAAACAAATGTATTTTAGATAATAAAAGCTTCGCCAACTATCAAAAGGGAAAAAAAATCATTATCTTTTGGCAATAAGAAATTCCCTCTTCTGAATAATATTTCTTCAACCTCTAACAAAACCGCTTGGGTGAAAAAGTCTGATTTTGATCAGCAAGGATGTACAAATGTTGAAACACTACCACAAAACAAAACAAAACCATGATATTGATCCTTGTGAAAATGATTATATGCTTTTGGCAACACTGTAGAAACTTCAGAACAGATTCTTAAATAAAATCTGTTTGGAATATATATAATAATGTGAGCCAATTCTGAAAAGTATTCAGACTTTTGGAAAGATTATTGCTCTACCTCAGATTTAGTCTTTTGTTTGGTATGTATTAACCTAACTGTAGAACTGAGGTAGTGGTAGGAGTAATTTCAATTTCCAGAAGGGAAGGGACTGATTGTCATGCTGTCTAAATAGAATTTCTATACTATGCTTAGAATGAAAATCCTACTTAGCTAGTATTATATTTAAAAAAAAACAATAATCACACACACAGACACATATGCCTGTGGCAAAAGAAAGCAAAGGAACTACCAATAATCACAGAAGCCTTGCATGTAAGCCCAAAACAAATGGAGCAGCATTTAAACATCACTGGCACTGACAAATTCAGAACCAGTCAATTGCAAAAGGAAGCTTTACTCAGAACAGTGTACATTCTGCAACAATACCCCTAACATCATTAAAACATCCACATCTACCTCCCAGGTCCTTGGGAAGGACTTGATACGTGGACAAAAATGATAAATCCAGTCTGAACATCTGACACTCTCTTCCCCCTCCCTCTCACACACACTGAATTGAATACTTTATTTGACCAAGTGTAATTAGACACAAGGAGTTTGTCTCTGGTGCAAATTCTCAGTCTATGCAAAGCAATAGAAAGTACGGATAATGATAATCATCATCATAATACCGATAAGAGAGTGGAGTAAAGAAGATAATAGAAGAATAAATATTAATACTACAGCCAAACTACATGGGTAAATACACATAGATTTTAGACAGTGTTATGAAAACTAAGTCTTCAGCAGAGTGATGGCACAAGAGGGAAAAAAAACTATTTGCGTGTCCTGTTTTGTTATGCAGTGCCCTACAGAATCGTTTCAAGGCGAGGAGTTGAAAACAGTTTATGTCTAGTATGTTAGGGGTCTGCAGATATCTTTTCAATTCTCCTGACCTATGCAATATCCATGGGAGACATATTGGCTGCAACTGTTTTTTCTGCAGTCCTAAATATCCATACTAACCTCTCAAAGATCTTCATAATTGTAGATGTCAGAGCAACCTGCCTGTATTCATTCAGCTCCCTCATGGAGGATTTCTTAGAAACTAGAATGATGGCAGAGCATTTGAAGCAAGAAGGGACATAGCACAATGATTTATTAATAACTCATGTTAATATGGGGGCCAGTTGTTCAGCACAGGCTTTCAAGCAAGAAGGAGTCACTCTGATTCTGGTTCTTTTCTGACCTTTTGTCTATGAAACAGACTCAGAAATCTTTTTCTAACATAATCAGAGGTGGGGGGGCAGAAGAACAGAAATCGGTGTAAAACATTGACTACTGTTGGTATATTTGAAGTGGGGTAAGTGTCCTCCTCTTCACATTCAGGTCATCTGCAGTTGACGATTCTCTTCAGGAATGGAGGGAGGTCTGCTGTAGCTAATGATGTTCTTCAGGCTTCACCACACAGTTGCAGATTCATTAGCCGAGAACAGATTTCTCAGCTTTTCAGAGTGGCTTCTCTTTGCTAACCTGATTTCCCTTGTTGATATTCCTGGCCTGATCATACAAGGTCCTACCTTCTTTCTTGTAGGCCTCCTTTTTGGCATAGCAAGGCTGCTTGATCTTAGCTATAAACCAAGGCTTATTGTTGTTATATATACACAAACCTTTTGTCCTCACAATGCTAACATATGAGGTCACAGTCTCAATAAATTCATTTAAGTACATTGAAGCAGCTTGAAAAATACTCCAGTCCATGGAATCGGAACAACCTGTATCTTTTACTTTGCCTCCTCAGTACAGCTCTTCACTGTTCTTACCTCAGGTTTTGTACAAGGGGCGAAATCCTCCTGGTTCGGGCTGGTTCACCCAAACCAATACGGATGATAGGCCATGGTTCTCCGAACTTGGGGTAAAAATCCCTGGTGGCCCCACACTCATCTGGTTGCCGGGTCACATATTTGCTCACTCACCACTTCCGGCCATTCGGCGGTTTGCTTCTGACCGCTCGTGGTTTGCTTCTGGCCCATGCACCTCACCCACCCCCTATATAAGGACCCTTTGCTATGTGGCTATCTACTTGGTTCGCCAACGCCTGCTCAATCAGAAGCCTTAATCAGAAGCCTTGCCTAAAAATCGTCTAAGAAACCTCGTTGAGGGCCGGTCACTCAAAAAGGTAAGCATTGCTAGTTGTGGCCTAGCATCCCCCCTGGGTCCCCGGGCTCCCCTGCCTGGCCTGGCTAAGCCACTTGGCTAACTACCAACTTTCCCCCCAGCCTCCAGCTTGCTTACCTTCACTCGTCAGACCGACTCCCAAGCTGCCTTGCTGTTCGAAGAATGCCTGCCTTGCTGTTTGCCTGCTCAGGTGCTTTTGAAATCCTTCAGCTTGCAGTCTGCAATCCATCTCTTCGGCTAGCAACTGAATCTGCCTGCCTGCCTGCCTTGTGCCTTCAATTGGGTAAGTAAGTAGGTTTTTCTTTTACTTTTTTAAAAAAAGGTTACTTGGGTTTTTTTAGGATTTCTTTTTTTTAGGAAATAAAATAATATTTTAAAATTTGTGCAGCTTTCTGAGATATTGTGTGTTTCTGTAGTGTTTCACACTCACTACATAAACACACAAAATCACACCAAGCTGTATGTGAGATTTTGTGCTTGTGATTGTTGGTTTTGTGAGTTCTCTGTGACTGAGTTTCCTGCTTGTTATTGTAGGGGTCATTTTGTGTGCTTTTACATTGTGCATGAGTTGCACAATGTTGCATTGTGAGTAACTTGCACAATGTTGTGAGTCAGTTGTGTTGTTTTTGTGTAAAGTGTGAAAGTTGTTCTGTTCTGTTACTCTAACTACTAACCAAAACTCCAGTTTCTTTCCTCTACTACCATTGATTTTAGTTTTGTTAGCAGATGAACATAAATTATTTTACAATATAGAAAAAAAATTAATAAAAAAGGGAACTGACTTTGTGAAGACTAGGGAGGGACTTATTGTGAACCATGAAATATTAGTGATAAAATGCTAGTTTATTTGAACTTATTCACAATCAGTTGTGTATCACCTAAGCCAGTTTTCTCTACTGGTTAAGGCACCAGGCTCAAAAATGGAAGATCATGAATTCAAATCCTATGTTAGCTATGAAAAATTGCTGAGCTTAAGCCAGTCACTCTCTCTCATCCCCTCCGACAAGGTTCTTATGGCAAAACTACGAGCAGGACATTGTGTTGGATATATTTGCTGCTTTGAGTTATTTGTAAAAATAATAAATGTGGGTCACAAATAAATAAAAAATAACAAGATGTATATCATAGCAACACAATCAATAGTAATGCCTTAGCTAGATGAGAGCAAACTGAAGTTTATCAGTTGCGTTAATCTTTAGCAAACAAGTAATCAAATAAAGTCTCCTTAAAGACTATTTTGTGTAATAGGAATCAACACAGATAAATTTATTTCCCATTATCTACTATTTTTCTCCTGTTAATGACCAGATTTCTTCCTGATCAAACTGTAGTGCTAGAGGCATTCCTATGGATCTCTTCATCCATCCTTTGATTTTTCTCTCCATGGCTTCTGTATGTTACTAGTTTTAATAAAACTGTACAATCTGAGCCTAATTTGCTCCATCATCTGTAGTGTTTCATTTTCATGTTCAGTGCAATGACTACTTACTCAAAAGGGTCACTGGGATCAGTCCTTTGGAGCTCCGGTGGAATTGGTATTCTTTTGTAATACATTTCCCAGTCAAAGGCTCCACGCATGGCATCCCCTGCTTGTGCCTCATACCCAAAGTGATTGTGGTCAATGACATCGATCATAGGACATACAATAGTTTTATGGTTCAGTGCAATCTGGTCTGAAATATGAAAACAGAAAATACAAAAACAGCAAGACAGTCAAGCCATTTATCACCTTACCAAAAAAAAAAAAAAAAAGAAGCCCTTGGGCTTCTTCTCTCTTCCTCTGCTTTACTATTTTTCGAATCGGAAGATTGCTTAGGCAAGTCCCCATGGCCCTAGAAGCATTTCAGTTTTCATATCTTCATCCAGGCTCAGTCTTGTCTGGGCTTGAAGTACTTTGCACAATGATTAGAAGCAATTATAGTTCTTCAAAGAGAGAAGCGTCCCAGTGAGACCATCAAAGTCAAACCATGTATATCTTTGTCATTGCAATGCTCTATGCTGTCTCCACAGAAGGAGCCAACAAGGATGCTCAGAAAGAAAAATGAATGGAAAATGTTCATTTGAGGTTTGCATACAATATTCACCAAGAAAACTCTGCTTCTTGTTATTGAAATATAGGCTTTACAGTACCCAGTACTGTAACCCAGTACTTGAAAGGCAGGGATCTTACAGTCCATTACACTTTTACATACCCCATAATACTATTTTATGTCTGAATTAATCTACAAAAATTAATTTGCAAAAAGAAGCTCCAAATTTTAGGGTATTTATTTCATATCACAATATTAACGGCATATCCCAAGTTATACTGGATTCTTAAGCTGACTTTGTCTGACTCATCAGGTGACTACCATGTATATAAAGACATCTTCTTATCTAGTATGATCTAGTCAGCACACCTTGGGTCATTTAGTTTAAGCAATGTTATCTTGTGGAGCTCAGGAAACATGCCTTCTCTTTTGGTCCTGTCTATAGAACCATATTTTTCTTGAGATTTGGTTAGGTGTGATACAGTCTGCCTTTAGAATTTAAATACATGTTCTGTCCACATAACCATCTCAGGCATTGGGTTTCGGAGTTGTGTGACTTATTGAATGAGGATTCCGCCTCACCAGCGTTTAAATAATTGTATGTATTGATGCTTTGCTTTATGAATGCATGGAACTGTCAGCAGACTTACTTTTATTAAGCATGAGTCAATGTTTTTGAGCATTACAGGAAAACAGAATCTTTCTGCCTTTCCTTAATGGCAGTAAATCTAATAGAGAAGGCTTTCAGTGTCCAAATGGAGTATTGAGGAAGCAGAGGCAATGAGTACAGGAAGTTGAACAGGACAGAAACATATACTTGTATGAGTGACAAGGTTGGAAGAAATTACGCTTAATTTTGCTGCTGCTGCAGTGACAGTATCGAAGAAGCAGTTACAATATTACCTGCTTCCCTTTCTCCTGTTCACCATCACTTGCTGGTCTGAGATAAGAGGCTGACACCTGAATTTTTTTTCTTTGGCAGCTCCATCTAGAATATTTGCCTTAGGTCTCAGAGAGATTTACTTATCCCTCTGCTTTCCTCCATTTTTGCAATTTCCCATTATTGTGTGGAAATGCTTTCTTCTCATCTATGACCCAGTAGAAAACTATCTGGAAATTTGGTGCCTCTATTGTCAATCCCTAACCTGCTTCAATTGTTTCTGTTTCAAGTCACTGATTTCCTTCAAAGGCAAGAAGTGACAAAACCTAATCACAAATTGAGGAATGTTTTGAACAGTGTCAGAATTAGAAGAAAAAAAACTTTTATACAAGTAGAGCTAAGGACAGCTAAAGCCTATCTTACTTCATGGATTGAAGTGAGATCATGATAAAATCACAGGTGTGCAATGAAAAATGATATTCCAGAAAATGGTTGGGCTGTGGTTACTTGCAAGTGGAGAAAGCACTGTATTTGCATATTCCATTCAAATTTTGTTTCTTCACAATATAGAATACGTATTACCACTCTCAGCTATGGATCTACCAAATTCTAATATCCATAAACATTGTTTTTAGGAATCACACCCAGATCAAAACATTTGGTTGCACAATAAATCTTTCTGTGTCTATCTATCTGACTTTGTATATAGTTATGATTTCAAAAGTGATAGAAACAATGGCAAAAATAATCTAGTATTCAGATTAAGGTACTTTATGCTACTTACTTAGTAAAGGAGGTAGCCAGTTCACATTAACTTCACAGTGTGAATCTAGAAAAGTCAATACTTCTCCTTTAGCTATTGAAGCTCCAAGTAATCTGGTGCGAATAAGTCCTTCCCGCTTCTTGGTACGCACAATTCTCACTTTGTCAATATGAGCCATATATTCCTCCAGTTTCTCTTTTAAATGTTCTGCAAAAGATATGGATAAGAATATGGAAGCATAGTTAGGAAGGGATGACTCAAGAATATATGATCCTTTTCATTATACGTATTCACATTCACTTTGCTTTTTTTTTCCAGAGCTCCTCAATATTTGCCAAACTGTCTGAGGCGCTTCATAAATTGCAAATATTCTTTATATAAATACACAAAAAGAAGCAAATGACATTTTAAACCTCTTCATAGCAGATTCATTGTTGGCAAACTTCCATCCTGCATAGAATCATAGTCATAATGGCCACAAGATGCTCATCAACACTCCAGAGCCTGCTGTCCAAGGCCAAATGAACATTCTGGCATATGTTTCTGTAAATTTTGCCCTTTCTAAATGAGTTTACTAGCCAATAATTATGTAAAAATAGGCATAGTATGAATGTGTATTTATTTCCATATAGTTAAATCACCATTAATGAATGCGTAAGATCAAATCAACTTTGAAGCAACTTCAAAAATTAGATACAATTTTTCAGCAAATAAACAATTGCTAAGGCTTTATTAATAGTAATTAGCTATACATCCCTTCCCCTTTCATTTCCTCTAGTTGACATTAGGAAGAATGACAGTCAGAACAGGCATCAGCAAAACACAGAGACCGTGAGTTCTAGGGTGCCTTAGATATAAAATCAGCTACTTACTTTCTCTAAGCCTTCGGAAAGAGGCAATGACAAATCACTTCTCAGTCAGAATATTCAATCAGAATTGAATGGGAAGGGACCTTGGAAGTCTTCTAGTCCAACCCCCTGCTCAAGCAGGAGACGTTATATCATTTCAGATAAATGGCTGTCTAGTCTTTTCTTTAAAAAACCCAGTGATAAAACACCTGAAGGCAAGCTCTACCACTGGTTAATTGTCCTCACTGTTAGGAATTTTCTCCTTAATTCCATGTTGCTTCTCCCCTTGATTAGTTTCCATCCATTGTTTTTTGCCTTTCCTTCTGGTGCTTTAGAAAATAAGTTGACCCGCTCTTCTTTGTGGCAGCCTTTCAAAATCTGGAATACTCCTATCATGTCCCCCTAGTTTTTTCCCCCTCTAGCTGGCCATACCCAATTCCTGCAACCATTCTTCATATGTCTTTGTCTCCGGGCCCCTAATCATCTTAGTTGCTCTTCTTTGCACTTTTTTTTAAAAGTCTCAACATCTTTTTGATAACGTGGTAATGAAAACTGGATGCAATATACCAGGTGTGGTCTTACTAAGGCTTTATAAAGTGGCACCAATACTTCATGTGATTCTTTTATACAACCAAGGATTGTAGTAGCTTTTTTTGTATTAGCTGCTGCTGTACACATGTGCACATGCTGCTGGCTCATGTTTAAGTGATCGTCTCCAAGGTCCCTTTCATCGTTATTGTTTTTGAGCTAGGTTTCGCCTAATCTGAACTTGTACCTTTGGTTTCTCCTGCCTAGTTGTAAAACCTTGCTTTTCTCCACATTAAAATTCATTTTGTTGCACAGGGCCCATTGTTCAAGTTTGTCAATATCTTCTTGGATCCTGAGCTTGTCTTCTGGGGTTCTGGCTATTCCTGCCAGTTTAGTGTCATCTGCAAATTTGATGAGTTCCCATTCTGTTCCCTCATTTATGAAGATATTGAAGAGTACTGGGCTTAAGACAGAGCCTTGTGGTACCCCACTGCTTACTTCTCTCCATGTGGATGTAGTATCATTAAGGACTATTCATTGAGTATGGTTTGTTAGCCAATTACAAAACCAAAAACCTGCAGGAATTTGTTTTGACAGAGTCTGAAAATTGGACATGATTGTATAGAAGAGAGAGAAAAATATGGTCTGCATATCTGTCTTTTTCTAAAACCAATGTATTATATCTTTGTTATATGAAGAAAAACAAATATAATATTGGTTTCATAAAATATGTCACTCCACCAAATTAATTATTCTAATATCAATTTATGAGTCTCCAGCAATTATGAATACATCTTGTGGATTTGGGGGTCAGGTAGCATCAAATCAAAATAGTAATAATAGTAATAATAGAGATCCAATGTGCTGCCTTAGGCAGCAGGCTACAAAGCAGGCTAGAAAGCAGGAGACCATGAGTTCAAATCCTGCCTTACCCAGGGCCAGTCACTCTCTCTCAGCAGAAGTCACCTCACAGGGTTCTTATGGGAAAAATAGGAGGAGGAAGCTGTGCTGGTTACGTTTGCCATCTTGAGTTATTTGTAAAAATAATAAGAGGTGGGATATAATAAACAAATAAATCTTGAGTTTTGTCATTACCTACTATGTGGATCCTAGAAAGATCACATAAGATTTTTTTCCTGCCATAGTTCCAAGGATATTATTTAGGCACCATTAAAGGTTTCTCTTGAAATCTACATAGAATACTGTATGGAATGCAGTAAATTGTAATGGAAGACCAGATAATTATTTTGTAGAGTTCATGACTGGGAGCCAAAAATTAAAGTTTTGTTCCTTATCTGCCATGATCTGAATATTACTCAGACTTCCTTGCAGCTGCTATTTGCCTAATAAAATTGTGTACATTAATTAAGCATACTATTTCATGTGGCAAAAATCCACACAATCTTATTTTTCTTTTTGCTGCCCTCTAGCAGTATACATTTTTGCAGCCCAGATATGATAAGCCTAATATTAATTTCATTAATATAATCAACTTAATTAATCTGACATTCAGTGTTATCCCAAGAAAATGAACTTGCATAAAACCAGAAGGATGCCCAGTTTTGACCCTATGAGCAAAATTAGATATGGCACTAAGCTAAGCTACCTCCAGATAAACATCTGATAAAAATAATAATTAGTTCTTTGCTAGCATTTAGTGATTATCAGGATTTCCCCAACTCAAATTTAACAGCCTTATTTTAAGAAGCAAAATTTCTTATCTCAGTCAAAAACTAAGAACAAATAAAATTAAGTTCACGTTCAGATTTTCACTATAGCAGTAAGGATGGTGGGAAGCGTTTAATTTTCTGCCCTTATCTCATCACCAGAAATTATCTAGTGACACTGTTAAAGGTTATCTATATCTGAATCAGAAGAACTACATTTAGGTGTAGTTTTGTGACTTTTGTAGACAAAATAATTTGTCTTGTTTATAGTCAACTGTCAGCTGGCCAGAGATTGTGAATTGGGATTGTTGAAATCTTGCAAGGTCATCTGAGAATCTGTGGACCGAGAAAGTAAACAAGGTTCTCTTTGTCCTATGTGGACTCAAAAGTAATTCTTGATTCAGGCATTTAAGACAATTCATCCCTGTTTTTTTTTGGGGGGGGAGATTGTTGAGATTTTGATAGGCAGCAACTACAGAGAACCCACACAGGTCAATTCTATGTGAGGGATCAAGGGATAATTGTACCTCAGATTGAGCAAGGAATGTGATGGAAATCTTGATTAGGTACACTATTGTATTATGCTCAGTGATATTACTTTTCATTATACTCATTTTTTTTTATAACAGTTATTCATTGTTTTTTACTGTGGCTTTTAATTTACATAAATACATTTATTTATTCATAATATTAGTTTATATTAATTTTTCATCATATGATCATGTGGACTTTGGATTCATATAATTGTCAGCTGCCCAGTGTCTTTAATTGGGGAGACACACAAAATTTTAGTTAATAAATAATTAATTTCCCTCAAATAATTCCAGGACTTATACTAACAGGTTTACAATTACAAAATTGTCTGCCATAGTAACCTATTGCATTCCAATAAACTAGTCAGTATCATTGCATGCAAATAATATCATATCTATTGCATGCCAATAAACTAGTCAGTATCATTCAAAATAGAAATTTAGATAATTGCTCAATTTCAAAGCACAAAGAAATGTGATATTATTTCAGATTTATATTACAAAAATTATAAGATTTCTATAAAACTGTGTTATGCATTAATGAAAAAGTCCACTAAAATAACTATAATATATTTAGAATGCATGCAGCCTAGTAATTTATTGTCACTGGATTCTGTTCTGGAATACTTGCTGTGACACTGGAGCATTCATCTCAGATAGGTTTTTATATGGTAAGATATTGCATAAATTCCAATTTTAGACAGAGGACTGAGAGATAAGAATTTGGTTATGTTTATTTTTCTTTCGCAAATAATGCTATATCTAAAGTGTAGACACCAGTATAATTTTTGATGAAAATGGGGTTGGTTCTTAATTTAAATTATTTTTTTTAAAAAATCATTCTTTTCTTCATGCCATTTACTAAACAAGGTGATCAATCATAGAGCAGATATATGCCAGGAATATGCCAGGTAGGAATTGGCAAGGGAACGGACAAATAAAATGATATGCAGGAACAGGAGCTTTATAGGTTGTCAGTGGCTTGACAAGCAATGATAAAGGACAGTATTATGGTTCCCCTAGTGAGTCTATAAACAAATTCTCTATTGTAATTATTTTCTGTGTGTCTTTTTTATCTTCATTTAAAGTAAAGAGAAATTTACCAAAAGAATAACAAACAGGCCATTCCTTTTCCTGTCCTAATAATTAAGAGGAACTTGGCAGGGTTAAAGGTATGCTTCAATCAAGGCTGCCAACTTCCTTGGCCTATTTTTTAAAGTTGCCAACTTTTTCAGACATATTTCACAGTGTGTGCCAAAATACTTCAAACACTTCAATTCTGTGACAATGAAAATTGCATCTGTGAATTTTCTGTCTCTCACATAGGTAGTGGGAACATTAGGTAAGGGATTGAAAATAAAACTGCCGCCTCATGATGAAGTTGTACTTGGAGTACCGTGCCTGGTTTGGTCGCCTCATTTGAAAAAGAATATAATGAAGCTTGAAGCAGTACAATAGATGGAAACCAAGCAGTCAGGGACTCAAAACTCTTTCCTATGTGAAAAGACTAGAATTGCTCTTCTGCAAAAAAAAGATGATTGGAAAGGGATCATGATTGATGATAAAATCATGATTGATAAAAGAAAATGGTCAGAACATGATTTTTCTCCCATTCTTGAAACATTATGACAAGTGGTAATAAGATAAAATTGACTGGGAAGAGATTTAAAACAGAAAGAAGAAAACACTGCCAATAAAGCTATGGATTTAATTGCTAAAGGACATAGTGATGGTCACTAGCTCAGATAGCATTAAAATAGAATTGGATAAATTAGTGGAGGGCAGTTCTGTTGAGAGCTATTACCTCCACATTGGGAGCAATTCCCTTGCAAACCATTTCAGGGAAACAATGGTGGAAGGAGTATGTCTCCATCTTCTGCTTGCAAGCACTTCAGGGACATCTGGATAGCAACAATGAAAACAAAAGATTGAACTATTAGAATAATAGGGTTACTCTTATGTTTAAAATCAGATGGCTACTAGCAGAAGATTGGATGCAACTGCATCTGAACACAGATTTTTGTATGTCCCCATCTGTACAGAGTAGGACAAAAGCAGAAAATAAAAATATTGGTTGATGCTTTGCAATGCTTAGTTCAAAATGAAAAAAGAGACATTTAAATGAGATAAAGAAAATTAAATCCATTGTATGTTCAACAAAGATTAAGGTTTATGAGTTCTAAGCCATGAAGTATTTAAAATTAAGAGACAGATTTCCTACAAGTAGAGAGTTAACAAAAACTTCCTTTACAACCTTGTTCCTTAGCCTTTCCATTTCTGTTTTAGGAAGCCAGAAATTATGAGTGCAAGGGTATTCTCTTATTTGTTTTTCTTAGATAGACTGGAATACTTAATATAACTGGATTTTTTCTATCTGAGAAACAGAATGGTCATAATGGCCTTGGCAGGTGGTGAACAGTTTGAATCCAAGACTGTTTAAAAGATTCTATTACAGTTGTGGGTTCCAGATCCTGTTGCAACGGGTACAGTTGCAATGGGCCGCCGAGTCCACTACATGAACACGCTCAGTGCACATGTGTCCTTACCTCGTGCAATGCTTCCGTGATGCTCCAGCTGCTCGGCGGAGCATTGCGCAGGTGCCGTGCACTCTGTGCACATGAATGGAAGCGCCAAAGAGCTCAAATACAGGTAAGAAGCTCGGGAGGGCTGGTGGGCCCTCTGGAACACCGTACCGGAACAGTACCAGGTGCTCCGGGCAGGCACTGGTGCACCCATACTGAGGGGTACTGCCTCCAACCCACCAGTGCTCTACTATATAAATTCTCCATATAAACTTTCCAAGCTCAAAGATCAATTACATGTAAAAGTTGTTTAATCAGAATGTATTATTTGAGTAATTAATTAATTAAAAGAGATTATCTCATTTACTTACAATTGGCATTTTAATCCTGTTTTATTATATACTGTAGCTGCTAAGAAAACATTAACTCAAACTTTGAAAAAAAAACCAAGAAACTAATATAAATGGATCAGGAATAAGCTGGGATGCTATGAAGGCAGTATTAAGAGGACAATGTATAAACCAGGGGTAGTCAACCTTTTTATACCTACCACCCACTTTTGTATCTCTGTTAGTAGTACAATTTTCTAACCGCCCACCGGTTCCACAATAATGGTGATTTTATGCCAAAATGTTTAAATAATGCTATGATTTTTTTTAAAAAAAGTCAATTAAATTAAAAAAAGGGAAAGTGCTTCAGTATAGGACAAAACCCCACCACCCACCATGAAAGTTGGAACACCCACTAGTGGGTGGTAGGGACCAGGTTGACTACCACTGGTATAAACCATATAAGCACACATTTAAAAATAGCATTACAAAAGGCAAATAAGCTTTATTCAAAAATAACAATATATTACCAAAATAAAAATATAACTGGATCAGTAACAATTTATAAACAAATAATAGGAGATTATTTGAGGATAGATAAAATCTCTTCTCAGGTTATTTTTACCAAGCAAAGCTACTATGAACATGATAATAGAAATGCTAACATATTGGCAAATAGATTGGGGGAAAAAACTACAATTAAAAACAAAAAAAGCTTAGTTCAGTTAAAAACAGAAAGAAGAGTCATCCATTCATTTGTGGTGGTCATGCAATTTTGGAGTAAAATGGTAATATAACACTTAAGATGTGAATTAACAGCCTCTTTAGTTGCTATTTTACAGATAAAATCGAAATAATAAGAGATCAAATGTAGGAATCATAATTGTATCAAATTTGAATGGATGTTTAAAGTTTAGCTTAACAGCAATAACTATAATATTTTACATATAAGAAAAATTTCTACATGCACAGTACTTACATTTTAAAATATTTGCTTGCATTTTCTATAACCATTTTTGCTACGCATTTTGCATTTACTTACATTTTGTTACCTGACAAGGTTTGTTAACTGTAGTTCAATAAAAACAAAAATATAAGTGCTAAAAATAGGTCTGAAAATCACTTAACTTAAAAACCAATTAGTCTGACAGCTTTTTTGTTAGTGGTTACATAATAGTAGAGGTTTTTTTTTTTTAATTATGCCACCATCAATAAAAGCTTTTAAGAGATCTTATTTGAAGTTAATTGTTTGAAGCAGTGCTGGTCTAAAATTGTTTTAAAACTGTGTGCTTCAGTTTAGACTGTTCTTTAAAATGATTGCTTTAATTAAAATGTAATTGATTATTTCAGAAGCATTTTACATACGTTGCCCTGTTGGATCTTGCCTAAAAAAGCTGTCTAGGACTATTTTAATGAACTAAACAAATTAAATCGGTGTAAGCTTGTTCCAGAACTGATGCTATTTTACTGATTTTTCCTTCTTTAACAAAGAAGCCATAGAAAATGGAAATTTTGTATACTTTATATATAGTATACTGCCTTTTGTGAAGGATTTGGAAATATTACACAGATAATCCTTGCTTACTGACCACTTGTTATAAGAGAATTTTATGGCCATTCAAAAGCTTTCAAAGCGTATCTCAGCCACATGAATTGCCATTACAGTCAGTATCCTTGTCCCTGCCTCATCTGTTTCTTTACTTTTCTTTTTTTTCCTTCGTTGCACAGCAGAGAGATTGCAAAAGAAGGCATTGCAAGAGATTAAGCTGTTTGCTTTCAAACAAAATGAAAGCAATGTGATCATACAGTGGGTGATACTATGCAGACAGCTTACATTACTCTCTTATCCTCTCAAATCTCTCTATTCTGCAGGAGTAAAGAGGCGAGTAGAGTAGAGAAAAAATGGAAGCAATTACTGTAGGCAATCTCTTCTTTGCCCAACCCTTTCCTATTGCCAGCATGATCACATTGCTCTTGATGGATAGAAAAGCCAACAGCTTACTCTCTTGAAATATCTTCCTCTCCGATCTCTCAACTCTATTATGGGAGAGAAGGATCAGGGAAAGAAGAGATTACCTATAGCAATCTTTCTCTCCTCCTCTTCCCCCCCGCCAAGAAAAAATGCAAGTGGTTTCTGAGGTTTCTGGGGCAATATTTCCTTTGCCTTAATTCCCCTACCCCTCAGCAAAGAGTGGAGAGAAAGATATTTAAAAGAGTACTATAAACTGTATATGCAGCACACCTGAAAATCCTAGTCCCAATTTGCCAGCACTATCACAGTTTTTGACAACACAGAAAGCATGCATTCAAATATCCCAAAGGGTAAGAGAATTGGTTAGATGACAAAGAAAAGAAGAAAATGTGAAAATGAGTAGACTTGTCTCTTTCCAGCCAGAAAGCAAAGTTATGGTCATAGGGTAGTTTGGGAGGAGCCGAGGTGGCGCAGTGGTTAAATGCAGCACTGCAGGCTACTTCAGCTGACTGCAGTTCGGCTGTTCAAATCTCACCGGCTCAGGGTTGACTCAGCCATCCATGGTGGGTAAAATGAGAACCCTTATAGTTGTTGGGGGCAATATGCTGACTCTGTAAACAGCTTAGAGAGGGCTGAAAGCCCTATGAAGCGGTATATAAGTCTAACTGCTATTGCTATTGCTATTGCTATTGCTAACTGCTTCACCTAGACTAGATGCTGAGTTTCTGGTTCCAATGAGGACTACCTGTAACTACAGGTTTCTTACAAAAAATGCACACAGAAACATAGACACATCAAAGTAAAAAAAAATCCACAATCTTTCCCCTTAGAAAGATAAATGCTGATAAAATCCAAATTGAACATAATTACTCTTATACATATAAAAAGCATGTTGCAAAAAGAATATGAAATTCATATTTCATGAAAATTATCTGGATTTCGCAGATACATTTTGCTTTCATGAAACAATAGCTGTCTGATTCACTTTGCTTTTTGAATTAGATAGCTATTTATGTGAGAGACTCAAAAAATTATGTAGCATCATTAAAAATAGAAAATACAAAATATCTAAAAATTAATGTAAGATAAAAAGTTGGCATATATTGTTTCCCACAAATAGTGTTCCTTTTCACAACTGTACTCAAATTTTGAAAAATGTAGTTAGACATATGTCCATGGAGATTTTCAGTCATCTGGGTCACGGTTGTCCCACAGGTTCTTTTTCAAGAGGCAACTAGACTCTGTTTTTTTTCTTTGAAGATGTTTCGTTTCCCATCTAATAAGCTTCTTCAGAGCTGAGGTTGAGAAGTGAAACATCTTCAAAGAAAAAACAAAAAGTCAAGTCGTCTCTTGAAAAAGCATCTTTGGAACTAGTTAGAAATATATTTACTGTTTGAGGATTAAGAAAACATTACACCACAATGCGTGCCAATTTGAGTTATTGAAGGATATAAGTTAGTTATTTAAGAGTTCTCAGAAATTTCTACTGTTCCTTAATACAGTAGTTGTGCATTAAGTCAACTGGTTTTATTTAGGTAAGCCAGTCTTTTTTCTAATTTCCAATTGGTTTAATTAACTTACTCTGTTTCTGAGCATAATTTGATGTTAAGTGCTGCTGTTAAGCTTTAAACTTTTCCTCTCAAAATAAATGTGTGTCATAAGTTACCATTAGTTCATCCCCCGCCATCTCAGTAATTTTTTTTTAATTTGTAAAATTATTTAACATATTTTATGCTTTATTTTGCTTTCATGAAACAATAACAATTACACATTAATTTAAGATTTACTATAAATCATAATATTCTATTAGTGTGGTCAAGGATACGGTTTGAGAATGCCATGGGCAGTCAAGACTGCAAAAAAATAGATCTCTGAGATATCAATCTAGAGTTTTCACTTCAGGCACAAGGTCAAATTATTATTATTTGGATAAATTAAGCAAAGACAATGAAGAAGGTTTCAGTTTTGAAAAATTGGAGGGGAAGAGAAGAGGATGACCAATTACAAAATGGAAGGACTTCCTCACAGTGGTGATGCATGCGCTGTTGTAACAAGGTTTACTTATTTATAATACTGTTAAAAGTATCTCATATTTTGTAACCTATAGTTATACTTTAAGTTTCCTTGTTTATGCATAAATCCTTCTTTCATATACTTCATTTTTTAAAAGATATAATTTCCTTAAAATCATTTAGTATAAAACATAAAACAAATCTAAAAATCTGCACCAAGTTTTAAATAGGCAGAAGAATGCCCTATTTCCAAATATATATATATGAAAACAGCCTACCCACCTCTACTTCCACCACAGTTCTGATAAAAATTGACAATTTATTGATTTTTTAAAAAAAAAATTCCAATGATTTTAAAATTATTTAAAACCATTTAAAATATGTTAAATAATTTTACAAATTAAAAAAAATCAAAAATATTATGTTATTCAAATTTGACATGCATTATTCTTCAGTTGACTTAGAATACACACACACACACACACACACACACCTGACAAAGGAGACCCAGATTCAACTGTTTGCCAAGCCATAAATTTCACAAATTAAGCTTAGTTATTATCTAGGTAAAAACTAGTCTTTCCTCATAAATTGTAGTGAATCTATATCTTACCTACAAATATATTTTTGACATCTTCGAAGGAAGGTTGAGAAACTTTAATAATAGTCTAATTAACAGTAACTAATTTTTCTTAAACAATCTCTACGAATGATATATTTAAAAGTTTTAATTCTTTAGTCTTCTGTATCTTCAGCAATTCTTAAGATAGCAAAGCTTGTTCTCAGTCAGTGATTTGCAACAAGAAAGACACAGTATAAGATTAATGAGAAAGTTTTACAGGAAAACAAACCTTTTCTTTAAAATGAACTATATTTTTTCACAGGCACTGTACAACTATAAAATTATTTTAATTGCATAACAAAGTTCACATTTAACAGACAATTTTAATAAGACTCTTATGCTTATTGGCATCAGTTAATTACTTTATGTTGGGTTGAATCAAAGAAATACTCAGTAGCAGGTGTTGTTCACAGTTTGTTTTATTGCTTTATTTTTTTTATCACAAGTTTCAAAGAGAATCCCAATTCACAAAAGTGTGACATAGGAAATGGGATTAAAACACCCAGAGCTTCATCATCCTGCTGTATCTGTGTGCCATCCATGACATATACCAGTGTCTTCTAGTGAAAATGAATACTCTAGAACAGTATTTCTCAATCTTAGCAACTTGAAGATGTCAGGACTTCAACTCCCAGAATTCCCTAGCCATCGAATGCTCTAGAATACAGATAAGAAAATGAGTACAGTTTTCATTTTCCTATTTTATTTTGGTTTCTAATTTACTAAAAACAAAAGCCCTGTATATTTTTCATTTATATTTTTCATTTCCCTTGACTATATTTTCCTAGTGTTTGGTATGTACCTTTGACAATTTTCTCTAATGTAAAATATTTTGGGTAGCTTTTTCTAATTTAACAGTTCTATGTGTTCAGACTCCTGTGACAGAAAGAAAGGAACGAAGATGGATGGATATTTGCTCTACCTTTACCATGGCCCCTGAATATCTGATAAAAATATGAATTTCAGTATGCATGTAAGCTCAAGGCAACTTACTTTAGATATACTATATTATAATAATAATTTACTGTGGTAAGTCCCCCCTCCCCAGAATAAAAATATTCTGCAGGACATTAAAAGAAGCAGGATATAATATTTTCCCTAAAGGAGAAGAGGAGGAATAATCTTAATAATGGCAGAAACAGCCCTAGTCTTCCTGTCATAAGAAAACACCTGAAGCAGAAATTTGAAGAGAGTAGTCTTTAGGAATGGAGATTTTGTATCCATTCCAGTGGTGGGTTTCAATTTTTTTTAGAATCTCTTCTGTAGGTATGGCCTGCTTTGTGGGAGTGGCTTGCCAGCCATGTGACTGTGTGGGCATGGCCAACTTGTAAAATGTGGTGAAACTCACTTAACAAAGCTCTTGCTTAGCAACCAAAATGTTGGCTCAGAAACTCTGGCCTTTGAAGCACGCAAGTCTTAAATCTGTCAAGTTACAAGACCTTTGCACCCATTAGCCTTTAGAAAAAAACAACCCAGGGGTGTTCAAACGTGACAGCTTTAAGACTTGTGGACTTCAACTCCCAGAATTCCTCCTCCAGTCATGTTGGCTCAGGAACTCTGGCATTGAAGTGTGCAAGTCTTATAGCTGTCAAGTTACAAGATCCTTGCACCCCAACCCTTTAGAAAAAAAACCCCCAGGGGTGTTCAACTTGACAGCTTTAAGACTTGTGGATTTCAACTCCCAGAATTCCTCCTCTCGCTCTTTATCTTGATGATGTGCGGATGGGTGGGGGGGGAGGGAGTTGGAACCGGTTCTAAATGGCACTGTAGATTTGTGGAACCTCTTCTATAGAAGAGGTTAGAACTGGCAGGAGCCCACCCTGATCCATTCATAAAGACTGAGTGAATCTATTCATAAGCAAAGAACAACCAGAAACTCCAAATAAGCAATACAATAGGCAAGGAGCCAAAGATTAGCCCAAACAAAACACCTAGGATTGCCTTAGAGTCAGCCATGACCCCAACATGGCCCTATAGGAATCTGTCAATGCCCATTAAAATATTAAAGGACATATTCTTACGTACAGGCATCTCAATCACAAAGCCCCAAAGATTGAATAAAAACACACCTACTCTGAACCCCATTTTGTCAGTCACCCCAGAAACATGCTGCTGTCCCTGAAGTTTATGGCTACCAAATAAACAAAGAACTTCTGTCCTGAAGCCTGCTTCCATTTTATTTCAGCGTCTAGTTCTCCTGGCTTGGAACTGGACCTGATTTTTCTTCCAACAACTAATCTGAAAATTAAACAGAATGGCGAAATACATAAACAAATAAAATCAAGAAGAAAAGAAAGTGCTACTATGATTAGTGTTATATACTTTAAATCAAATTAATATATTTACTTTTTTATGGATTGTATATGATAAGGTCTGGACATTGACGTGGCCATCAATATTTAATAAATAAACTAGTTGCAACAGCTGACATGGATAAGCATCCATTCCTACAGTTTTTTAAAATATATTTATTTAAAAGGATCCTCCCTTCCATGGTTTTTTAAAAAATGTTTGCATGTTTTTTTATTTTATTTTGGTGATCCACTTGAAAAATGACTCTAGACATGAAAAATGTACTGCATAGCATATGTTTTGGGACACAAAAGTAGTATATGAAGAAGAAAGAAATAAGCTTTGAAATCTGTCTAATTTAATTGCTGCTTTGTCAAATAGTGCTTTGTATGTCTCGGTTTATGTTTTTATTGTTCAAATAGTTTATTTTAAAATAAATTATTTATAAAAAATAAAACTAAGCTTAGTTGTACATTGTACATTCTAGTGTCATTAGGAATTATTGGATACACATATTTACAGTAAAAGTATAAATTAGCATTAAAAAACAATCAAATGACACTTTATTAATTAATTAATTAATTAATTTTGTATGCCGCCCACTCTCAAAGAGACTCAGGGCGGCTTACACTAAAAGGGGGGGGGATATAAAAAATAAAACAACAGTTTAAAATTACACAACATTCACATACTTGAAATGGGGCTGGACAACTCAACAGCCCCAGGCCTGCCGGAACAGCCAGGTCTTAGTCGGTTTGCGGAAGGCCGGAAGGGTAGTAAGGGTCTGGATCTCAACGGGGAGATCGTTCCAGAGGGCTGGAGCAGCTACAGAGAAGGCCCTTCCCCGGGGGGGGGGGTGTCACCAGCTGACATTGACCAGCCGATGGAATCCGGAGGAGGCCTAATCTGTGCGATATAATCGGTCTGTGGGAGGTAATTGGCAGGATGCGGTCTCTCAGGTAGCCAGGTCCGATGCCATGTAGGGCTTTAACGACTAGCACTTTGAAGCGTGTTCAGAGACCAATGGGAAGCCAGTGCAGCTCGTGGAGGATAGGTGTAAAGCTGTTCAAGCCCAGTTCACATTTATATACCCTGAGAACTTATTTACTCAGCTAGCTTTTATGTCACATACACAAATTATTTCATCTCGTATGTATGTATGTATGTATGTATGTATGTATGTATGTGTATATACACACACACACACACACACACACACACACACACACACACACATATATATATATATATATATATATATATATATATATATATATATTTAGAGAGAGAGAGAGAGAGAGAGAGAGAGAGAATGATAAAAATGAACCACATTTGCTGCATGAGAGTTCAAATATAGTTAGTGATACAGTTTTCTTGGTGATCGCTGAGTTTGATCGATTACTTGTGGACATTTCATTACTGACTAGGTAATATCACTGATTAGTCAGGTAATGAAATGTCTGTAAGCAAATAACCAAGTCCAGAGAGTACCAAGCACTCCACAGTTCAACTTTGAGTTACATACATTTTCATCTATTAGATAAGACATCCTCAGTATGAAAGAGCTATGCAAAACCCTGATTACACTGAGTTGTCTGATCTGCCTTTAACTAGCTGTAGTATCTGTGATGGTCTTCTAAATATGCCACCCAAAGCATTTCGAAGATTTAAAGTTAAAGATTCACAATATTTTCTTTCTGATTAATCTTGCATTCTATTAGATTTTTATTTTGTCAGTTAGTATAAAAGCTAATTTGTTCGGAAGAAAACTGAAATTAATCATCGGCTGGCAAACAGTAGAAGGGGAAGGGCAGCTGGGCGGTATATTCCAGACTTTTTTTTTATTGTCTTGCAGAATGCCAAGCTGCCCCCAAAAGTGGATGTTCCATTTAATCTATACTCTTTTAATTGTTTGATAGATGAAGAAGGGAGAATTTTAAATTTGTCTAATTTTGTAAAGGAAATGTCTATTCACTCCTTCAAATCACACATTTTGCTATTTTGCTGAAAGTGATTTCTATGCATGTCCTGGGGATATGCAGGACATTAAAAAGCAATAGAAATATGCAAATAAAATGGTGTTAATGGATATTCAGATCTGATAAGTAACTTTCCCACCCTCCCCCTGCGCCATTCCTGCATAACTGGGAGGTCTATTTCTATTGAATTCTTCAACTGATTTTTTTAAAAAATATTATTGTATACATTTTACATAACACTAGCAATCGTAATACTTTGGATTTCTATTTGTTAGAGGAAGCCAACTTAGGTAAGTTAAACAAAGATGGTAATGAGAATTATCTTTCCTAAGAGGTAAAATGTCCTGAAGATATTTTTGCAGAACTGTGTGTGTGTGTGTGTGTGTGTGTGTGTGTGTGTGTGTGTGTGTGTACAGCAAAATCTCAGGGAGCATCACAGAACAGACATTGGTGAACCTCTATTAATCCGCGTTTTTCATGCCTTAAAATTTATTGTTCTGAAAAATTAGTAGAAACCTTAATAGTAGCTGTTTTCGTCTATTTTCTACAGTACAGTGAACAATAACAACAAAAAGAGTTTCACAGTCATCTCAATACACAAATTACTATTCTACACAGAGCCATCATATTAACTTATTAAATCTATGGATTGGTTTATAGAGATATTGTCAGTGTCACATACTCTGGAAACACTGCACATCACTAACTACCATATGGTATGTGATTCATAGCAGTATCATTCATATATACAACTGTTAGTTTTCAAAAATAATGCTTTTATGTGGATATTGTCTAAGGCATATACAACAGCATTGTTTAGGCAACCTTCCCATTTTCAAAGCAATATATCACTTTCATATCATACATAATGTTATGAGTATCAACATTCTGCTATTTATAATTTATAACAGAACATTTATAATAAAGTTGAAAACTAACCTTTTTTGTTTGCCAACTCAGTGGCAAACAATTAATAACCTATTTTCTTGTTTCCCTGGAATGATGATTATCAAAGGGATAACCAATATCTAATAGCAATCACACTTGAAAATTTAGGTTTCAAGCATATATTATTTAATGGTATAACTTTCTATAAAAAAGATACAGCAAGGAAAGCTGGCAGACTTTTTTTCTGGGGATCGTCCAATAGCACAGTTTTTTCCCCATGGTAGATGGCAAGAAAAGGAGAGAAAATATTACAGTATTCTATTCAGAATTTAGTAAGCCACAGTTGATAGGGTATGCGGGTGAATTCCTTTACTGTATGATGTCAAACTGCCATATTTAAAATAATAATCAGAGCTTAAAGTGAAAATCCTAATCATCTAAATAATAAATCACAGGTTTATTTCTTCTTTGCATGAAAAAACTTTTTTCTTCTTTCTTATCATTTTGCATACTCAGCTCTTCTTTTTCTGAGTTTTTACTCACATAACTGTCTATCTTGGAACTGACAAATCATTTTGGGGCATTTAAATTTTGATACTGGTAATATTAGAGTTTTCTTTTAATTTTAATTCAAAGCATGAAAATTTATGTGTGCATGTGTATATACACCATACCTCTGTTATTTTGATAAGAATTAAATGAAAGACAAGGCAATTTAAGTCAATTTGTTCGAGGAAAGAAAAAATAGGACATTCGAAAATATTGAAATATCAGAGTCTAGCCACTGTAACAGGAAAATATTTTAGAAATTACTTGAGTATTAGATGCAAACTATGACTATAACTATTAATATAATGTCTAATAGTATTAATATCATACAACTGTTCAATAAATGGTTGATGTCATTTGGTATATGACTTAGCCCAGTTTTCTCAAATGGTACCAATACTTGTTTTCTAAAGCTAAACCAAGTATTCTGAAAGCCCCCTCCATCAGTTTCCCTTAAGTATATAATTGCTTATCAGTAGTCTCTGCCACTGGTGGGTTACTACCGACGTTCTTATTGGTTTGCTGAGCGCGCGCTTCGTATAAACTTTAAATCATGAAGTTTTAACCATTGAAAATAGTATTATAATCTGTAATGGAACCTAGAATACTATTACCGTAGGTATTTTTAAAAATTATTTAAGAGTAATTAAGTTTTCCTTTAATTTCAGGTAATAAAGCAATGGTGAAATATGTCCCATGAAGTAAAGTCTCCCAAAAGATTTACCAAAAAAGGGGGGATGGGATACATTGTGGAAGAAATATTTTTCAGGTTCCATCATTTTAGAATATTAAAAGAAGTTTGGATTCTTTTTGTGAACTACCCATGGTAATAAAAAATAAGTGAAATGTGTAGATCGACAGACTTAATCTCAAAAGATTAGCTAAAATCTCTGAAAGGAATTTCAAGAATACTTTCTTGCATTAAGATTAAATTCTTCCTGATGGGTAGCTGTTAAGGATTCCCTTCTCTGTACTATAAGACCTATATATGATACGGTGGCACTCTTGCGATTCAACAGACTTGTGTAATAGTTTGTGTTATGAAGGAGCTGACTTGTGGATTTCCATGATCCTTTCATTTTACAGTAAAAAATTAGATTGTAAATTTGTAGAATAAATAAAATACATATTAAAATACATACAGAACCATGGATGTAAACTGGATCCTTACTCATGTAAAATATGATACAAAGACGGCCCAAATATTTGAGTATTCATTATCTCACGCATGCAACTAATCCCTTTTTCACCACTCCATATTATCAAAAAGAAACAATTATATTTATTAAATTGGATGTGTGAGGCATATGATCAAATAAATTTGTCATCTTTCTACAGGCCAAAATTGTGTTTTTTTAAAAAAAAAAACCATACTAGTCCCATGTTCAAACCATGAAGGCCTCTTTCTCCTATTTCTGACAGTCAATTAACATATTGCTCTTGTTTGCAACTTTGTCCCTTGTTTATTAAACACTTTTGCTATTGAAATATTCAGTCCAAACTATACATAATTAAAACAAATATTTTGATAAATCTTTCTCTCTACTTTTTCTATTTGGAAAAATGTGCTAAGTGCAATAAAAAAACAGGGAAAAACAAAAACAAATGTTACCAGCTGGTTTTTTAACTGCTGCAATTCTTTTTAATATCGTTCAAAGTACCCTGAACATTCTTTTTTTCAACTTAAGAAAATCTTTTAATTATACCTACTGTACATCTACAACATGCAGTGTAAGGACTGTAATAGCCACTATGCAGTACAAACAAGAAGAAGATTGGCAGAAAACATCTGTGAATACTAACTAGCAGTCAGAAGACATGATGAAAACTCCTTAATTAAACAATCCATGGACAGACTTAATCATAGTTTTAACTGGGAAACCATGAGCATTCTAGACCAAGCCAAGTCCAAAAAACACTAGTGAATTTCTGAAAGCCTGACAAATAGGCCTTCAACAGGACATAGACATAAACAACATCTACATATGATTCAGGAGCCCTGGTGGTGCTGTGGTTAGAATGCAGCATTGCTGGCTAGCTCTGTCTACAATCTGGATTTTGATTCTGGTGGGGCTAAAGTTTGATTCAGCCTTCTATCCTTCCCAAGATCTGTAAAATGAGAACCCAGATTATTGGGGACAGTATGCTGAGAGAGGACTTTACAGTCCAGAGAGTGCTGTAAAGCACTATGGGGAAGTATAAAAGTCTAAGTGCTATTACTATTCAAAAGAGACAATCAACAAGCATAAAAGGAAACAAAAAGATTAAAGCAATTCCTCACCAGCAACCAACCCTGGATAAGCAGAGACTAACACCGAGGTTAATATTAGTCCAACAATCAAGAAGCAAATGATAATCCAATCAAGGAACTGTCAAAGAACCTAACAGGGAACAACAGTTCAATCAAGTAACCACCAAGATCACCCCACCAACACTGACAGGATAAGCCACTATCATATAAACAGAGAGTAAATCCCACCTCCTACTAGCACTGATGAAATTACCTATGAAGAAAACAACCACATTCAGAGCATACCAAGGATCCCACAATTGTAACTACAGACAGATTATTTCAATCAAGGGGTATTCTACAACATTTAATGTCACCACCTGCAATTTTAACAGGAGCTTACACATCTCTAACAGCCTCAAAGCAGGGAAAGCACATACATGTAGAAATTTTAGCAGTGACAATAATTTCCTTCATCTTCGGGCACGGCAGAATCATACAGAATTTCAGATGAGAACTCATTCAATAATTATGCTTTAAAAAAACACATAGATTTCTTTACATTAAAGTCTAATGAGCACATATAAAAAAAAGCAGCACCAAACAGGCTGTTTTCCCTAAAACACTGTACAGATAGTCCTCATCTTACTGTCAGGCCTGCATCCGGTTCCTTTTGGGATCTTTGGCCTGCCACACAAGTATTCTATTCTACTATGCTGTTTCATTAGTGGGGAATTGGGAGGGGGAATAGTAAGGAGTAGAATGTGATGTTGTCAAAATAAAATTCCTTTCTAGAATCCAAGGTCATCCTTAGTCTCTACACCCCTGCACCTGACCGGAACTGGATGGGTGGAACTGCCAGCATGGCAGTGGAAAATTGGACCATGTGATGGACTTGTGGGTGTGGGGCAAGATCATGAACTTTGAACTAGGTGGGGAAAAGTCAGGAAGCTCAGATTCTGGTTTTCCCAGATGTGCCAACATGACTCTCTTAATAAATTGGAACTTAGAGCAATACTTTGCTTTGGACTCTGATTTAATTTTGGATGTTATTTGGAACTTTGAAATTAACCTAAATCTCCCTTAAAATACTTCACCAGCTACCCCTGCCGTGCTGGAAGGGGTGCTGACTCCCATCACTGACCTGACCCGGGCCAGCGTAAAATATCAGTGAAGATGAAGATAGAGCCCATGGGAATGGTAGCAGATAACGAGTTGCTTCTCTGTGTGGAGACAATCTACAAACATCCCAAAGCTATAAAGAAATCTGCAGAGGAGGAAAACTGGAAATTTATGGCTTCTGGATTAATGCTGTCAGAGCTGGAGGGAGTTGAAAGGGCTGTTTCAACATATGGCTGGAGAATACAAAAGCAATCACCCAGTAGCTGACCAGATGATTGGAGCCTCTCAGACTAATTTGTGCAGCCAAATGTGAGTGAAATCAACCTTGGTTTTAACTCAAGACCTTCTGATTGGGGCCTGGACCCTGATTGGGGCCACGTTCTCCTTCCCTAGCAGATGCTCTGCAACATACTGGAGAGAATATTTTTACTCCTTCCACACAGCGACAAGTGAAATGACCCATTACCCTGCAGCTGAGCCACAGACAGATCCCCCATGAACATGGAGAAATCAATCCAGCCAGCAGAAATGGGTTTGGGCAATATCTCCCCCTAGCCAGCCACCAAAGTTTGGGCTGCAGCCTGTGAATCAAGCACCACCAGGGTGGACTTCCTTCCCAGGTCATGGATGGGAGAGATACCAGTGTCTGTCTGCTTGGCCACCAACATGGGGAAATTAATCCCCCCAGCAAAAAGGGGCTTAGTCCGTATCTCCCCCTAGCCAGCCACTGATGTTTGGGCTGCAGCTTGTGAATCAAGCACCACCAGGATGGACTTTCTTCCCACGTCATGGATGGAAGAGATGCCAGTGGGCACCTACCTTCCCTCAGCAGATGGAACCATGTCAGATAACTGACCAGGGGCCAACCCAGGAATTGACCCCCCATACACTGATTTCAGTCCTATCTGCAATGCCCCAACAGGCTCTTACCCCACCTTCCAGCAGAGAAATAATCTCAACAATGGCAGAAGGCATGAATGAGGGGGAAGCTGCAGGATGGATAGTGGAGTATTGTGATGAAGCAGCTCCTAAGTTTAGAGATGCAACTGGATTCCTTCCCTTGGGGGGGGGGCAATAAAAAGCCACCATTGCTGTCAACCTGGCCACAGAGCGTCAAAGTGCCTAGCTCCAGCCCCATTATCACAAACGTGCATACCAACTGCCAGTGCAGTAAAGAGAAGACTCCAGAAGCCACCAGAAAAGAGTCATCTGGGTCAACAACCTCAGAAAGTGGATGTCCAACCTAAGGTGATGAAAAGTCCAACCAATGGGGGAACCTTGGAGGAAGAGAATAATGTAGGCAACCTGATGGTGAGTGCACCATCTAAGCCAAGCTCTATGTGCCCGAAATGGGGGTGGAAGGGGAAGTTGAAGCAGTCATGGACACCGGCTGTACCCGATGCTTAATCAGCATGTCGATTGTAAAACATCCTTATGATGAAAGATGGCTTAGCCTGGAAGGGGTCCAAACTGTACATCCCCACGGGGTTGAGGTTGGAAATTTTACAGCAAAGCCATGATGGGAAACTAGAAGGCCACTTTGGATTTCTAAAAATTCTCTACCTTGCCAGGCTTCAATTTTGGTGGCCAAAGATGAAATTGGAGGTGGAAGATTACATAAAAAACGGTGCTACTTGCGCAATGATGAAAACACGGCCGGGAAAGCTCCCTACACTACTACAATGAGTGGCCAGCCCTAACCGACCATGGGAAGAGATTGCAATGGACTTCATTGTCAAGCTCCCAAACAGCAGTGGGAATAGAGTAATCTGGACAATCATTGATTTTTTTCCAAGCAGGTGCATTTTATCGCTTGCTCAGGGTTGCCGTCCACAAAGAAATTAGCAAAAATGTTTGTGAAACACAAACCGTGGAGTTCAGTTCACCGCCAAGTTCTGGAGAGAGTTCCTGAGGGCCATTGGGTCCATACAAGGACTGAGCTCAGTGTTTCATCCCAGCATAATGGCGCAGCGGAGAGGGACAATGCGATGGTGGAATGATACATCCAGTGTTATGTGGACTATCAGCAAGACAACTGGTCGGACTTGCTACCCTTCGCTGAAGTGGCATACAACAACAGCATCATTGGATTAACTCTTTTCCAAATTACCATTTGTCCCCATGCCTGAGCTGTCTAGAGAACCTCCCTCCTCCATCTCTCTGACTGAATGGATGGACACGCTAAAGAAAGGATTGGAAAATATGAAGAAAGCTCTAGTGGAAGAGGCAGAAGCCTACAAGAAGCAAGCTGATAAACACCGCTCGCTCCAACTCCCCTTCCATGTGAAGGACAAAGTTTTCGTATCTACCAAATACATAAGATTAAGAATGCCTAGTAAGAAATTGCCCCCCAAATTTCTAGGTCCATTCCCAATAGTGAAGATAATTAACCCAGTTACAGTTCAACTCAGTCTACCCAGAATTCTAGGGAAAATTTACCCAGTATTTCATTGTAGCTTGTTGAAGCCAGTAATTGGGTCCAGCATAAGACCGTCTAGCCAAGCTCCCCCCCTCCTCCTGTGGTGATAGAAGGGGAGACACATTATGAGCTGAAAAAAATCTTAAACTCCAGGCTGTATAGGGGTTGCTTACAGTATTTAATGCATTGGAAGGGTACCCTCTGTCTGAAACTACTTGGGTAAAAAGCTGGAACCTAAAAGCAGTTAAGTTAGTAAAACAATTCCATGATAAATTTTCTGATAAGCCAAAGGGTTACCCTGGGGGTGGGAGGGGAAAGGTGCTTAATTCTGTTATGCTAACCCTTACATTATTCTCTTTTCAGGAAATGTTTTTTCTTCTGAGGAGAAGCTGCCTGTCAGGCCTGCAGGTGGTTCCTTTTGGGATCATTGGCCTGCCACACTAATATTCTATTCTACTATGCTGTTTCATTAGTGGGGAATTGGGGGGGGGAATAATAAGGAGTAGAATGTGATGTTGTCAAAATAAAATTCCTTTCTAGGATCCAAGGTCATCCTTTGTCTCTACACTTCTTGGTGACCATTCAAAATTTCAACGGCGCTGAAAAAATGACTTGTGACTATTTTTTACAATTACAACCAGAGGTGGGCTGCACGTACTTTAACAACCGGTTCACCAAAAATGTGAACATGTGCACACACGCCTGCTTCACATGTACGCTATGCGCGCACACCTTCCACACTTGCATGCAACACCTAAAACAAGGCTTTTTTGATGGGGCAGCTTCCTGCACACCTGCTAGGTCAGTAGAACAGGAGATGCATGCAAATCAGGTTAGCTGCAGGGTGGGGCAAGTGAGCCACAAAGTGAGATATCTAGGACTGGATAGCATTGGGGCAGGTGGGCAGGGACAACCAGTGCTCGGAACTACCAGTTTGGATGTACCAGTCCAAACCGGCAGCAGCCCATCACTGGTTACAATCTTTGTAGCATGTGATCAAAATTCAGATGCTGGGCAACTGGTTCATATTTATGACCATTGCTGCATTCCAAGGTCACGTGATTACCTTTTGCATTCACCTAACAACTGTGGAAAGAAAGGTCATAAAATGAGGCAAAACTCACTTAACAAATGTCTTGGTTAAGAATAGAAATTTTGGCCTCGATTGTAGTTTTAAGTCAAGGACTACCTTCATGTGTCTACTAAAAATAAAACAAGTCCAACTGGACCCCCTTGGACTACATTCATAATAAATAACAATGATGAATTTATAAATAATCTGGTGTAAAAATTTTCAACTTAAAATATAACACATTAAAACTAGAATAAGCCCATCACTGTTGTACTTTTAGTAGTGGAAACATACTAATGCTCATTTAAAAAATATATACATATATACAAAAGAATTCATCTTATTCAGGCTAATGCTCCACCCAACTCTGTTGACTATACTCTCTGGAAGCAACTCTAGAGATGCAAGCTGGAGCTTCAGTATGAAAAGCTTCTAGCTACATTATGTCTAGCTTATGAAAAGAAGGTGCCTTAGTGATTGATAGCCATATCTGTACGCTCAAATAGCATTTTTCATCTGTCCATCAAACAAACTCAATCTTGCCTGCAGTATATTGTTAAGGAATAATACTTTTTTCCTTTAGAGTAAGTGGAATGTTGGACTTTTAATGGACTCTTAATCTAAGCAGATTGTTTACATGAGCAAGATCATCAGAGATATGGTATGGTTTATTTGTTGAATTAATTAAGTTATGAAATTGCATAAGGAAATAAAATTGTCTTAGGAATTTTCTGTAGCTGATTAAATTTTGATTAATAATGAAAGAACATATTTATTTATTAGATTTCTTTCTGGTAGTTTCTCAACTCTCATGGAGATCTATTAATTTAGGTCCACAATAGCAATCTTGTGAGGTAGGCTAGTGTAAGAGTCAATGAATAGTGAATTTCCATAGCAAAGAGTGCATCTGAACCCAAGTCTCCTTCATCTTAGTTTAACACTTCAAACCCTACACCAGACTGGCTCATTTGAATGTATATTAAATACTGATAAAAGGGATTACAGGGAAGAAAATTGTTTGCAAAAATAGGATTGCCAACATGATCACCAATGTCCAATGACAGATATGGAGGAGGAGGAGGAGGAGGAGGAGGAGGAGGAGGAGGAGGAGGAGGAGGAGGAGGAGGAGGAGGAGGAGGAGGAGGAGGAAGAAGAAGAAGAAGAAGAAGAAGAAGAAGAAGAAAAGAAGAAGAAGAAGAAGAAGAAGAAGAAGAAGAAGAAGAGGAAGAAGAGGGAGAGCATTTTAGTTAGCAGAGATGTTAGATGTATCTAGATGTTTCTCTGTTCTGATTTTTATCTTCACAGTGCTATACTTTTATTCGCAATCTTATTTTCAGAAAGTCTGTTGTAGCAAACTCTCCCTTATCTCAGGAAGTGAGAAAGCTGTCAACTGATATTTTAATATTCAGTAAAACCAAAGCATCAAACCAAAGCTTATGCTGCTTTGGATTCTGAAACTTTGCTAGAATTATACTAGACATTGCACAATGGGTTGCACACTTCATTAAAATGGTAAAGACCGTATCACTCAAAATTGAAAATATCAGAGATATCTCCCAATGACTGGGGAAGGAAAAAAGTTCACACCACATTACTTATTCAGAAAACCCATTTTTGTGTAAAAGATCACAAACCATAGTAGCTTGTATTACTGGAGATGAAACATCAATCCACATTTAGAGTAGCAAACTCTAAAAGATGCTATCTGTTATGAAGGTATATTGTTTCGCCTTTCCTATTTTGTATTTGTGGTTCCTTCATGTTAAAAACAAAATGTATAAACTATGTGAGTATTCAGGGATTTGGCATTTTATCCCTTTGCCATATATTTATACTATGACTAAATTGTTGAATTGTGCTAAGTGATTCTGTATTTACTTTGGGTTATGTGCACATCAGTTGCAACAGTAGATTGTTGAGTTACATTCTTCAACTTTTTTTTTACATTTAAACAAGTTTGTTGAACCATTCAAGTTGCTATTAGTAGTTTTACATTTTCTTTTTTTCTTATATACCACCACCAGATGGGCTAGTAATATTATGGTTACTACTCTTATTGCTTAGTAATATTTTTAGAAAATAAAGAAAAAAACCCTAAACAAACCACACTGGTTTATTTTGTTTTGGTTTAACATGATAGGTTAATTCAGCAACTGTGGTTATTAATTCATGGTTTACATTGTTTTTCAGAAGAGTATTAAGACCTGGCTCTGTTAATTAGCATAGGGTTCTAAGAATGTCATACAATCCAAGGGGAGGGGTGAGGGGGGAGGGATGGCTCGAGAGCACCCCCTCTGCCTTCTTAAGTTTTAGCTTTGTGAATTTGTAAAGTTTAATTTTCACTTTTAACTTAAGTTTGTTTTTATCTCTGCCTTTCATCATTTTTATATTGTTTTATTAAGCTGTTTGTAAATTTCCCATAGTCACCTAGTTGAGATAGACATTACAGAAATTTGAAAAACAAATAAACAATGAAAAATTATTTGTGTGGAATGATGGAAAAAATTGAGTCATTGAAGCTTATGCATTAAATCATATTGAACCAACCCACCCGTTCAGCATAATGCTTAAGCCTAGATTTTGATATTATTAGAACAAACAAAAACAGAAATATCTTTGCCATGTGTGGATCCGAGACATATTTTGGAATTACAATAGACAACTGCACTCAAAAGTATTACTATCCCACTATATGCTCAAGGTACTGAAAAGTGGGAGCATTATTTGGTAGAGCATTGCTCTAAGACAATTCAATAATGGTCAGTATTTTTGAGAGGACTGAGTTTTTATGAGATGGAGAAAAAACAGTGAACTCTTAACATGAAAGTCGATTTATATAGTTCAAGCAGGGTGAAACAAATGTATTTTGTTACCCAGCTGAAGGCCAAGATGTTTGCTCTTCTCTTTCACATAAAAGCCAACAAGACTGATTGAGTTAGCAATATGACAGTCCTCCATCACATTCAAGGACACAATGTTAATTAAGAGAACTTCATTTTTAACACGGTCATGAATTAGACTTCTGGCATTAGGAATTTTAATATAAGTGAAAAGGATATTTCCCCCCACTTTATTTTGACAAAGCAATAGTACTTAGCAACAAAGACAAAAAAGGATTCCATAAAAAGTTGTGGAGACAAAAGAAAGAGCAATTTACTATCCCAGCACTTTAAAATAAATAGTCATTTAAATAACATATTAATGCTTCTCTGGGACCTGCAATATGATCAATTAGCAAAATAGTTGCTAAGTGAAACTATGATTATTGTTTACAATCTTTCTTCAGCTTTCTTTTGTTGTACAGACCTGTGAAGGTTGTAAATTCAATCCTTTTCACTATTATAATTATGAACTGTCACTAAATGAGGACTAACAATATTTCTTTGTACCTTTACAATGGCCCCACACAACAATGATATTGTAGCCTTATTTATTTAGCCTTTATTTGTTGGTATTGTGTGAAATAAGATTTAATGTGTTGTTGTTGTTGGAGAAGCAGCTCTGATGGAAAACCACTCAGAGTTATCTTGTAGTAAGATGTGTGACCAATACATTTTACAAGCAGTAAAATAAACAAATAATAAATAAAAGGTGGGTGACCAATACATTTTAAAAACAAATAACAAATAAATAATTTAGTATCATTATTTGTAAATAGAAAGGAAAAGATTATGAAGATAGGTGAGATTTGTTACAAAAATGATGATGTGAAAATGTATTCTAAGACCAAAATAGGCAGAAAAAATGTGGAGAGGTTCAGATAGCTAATCCACATGATTATAAAACAGGAAGGATTACATCACAATCCAACTTGTAAAACTCTATTATGATAGTTGTATCAGTTTGATTGCATGATGGTGTGAGCTCACATTCTCCACTCTCCTGCTAATCTAGAAGTTCAAAAGCACGGAAATGCAAGTAGATAAATACGTACCATTTTGGTGAGAATGTAACATAGTTCCATGCATATTCGGCATATAATCATGCCTACCACATGACTACAAAAGCATCTTTGTAAAATGGTGGCTTTTCAGTGTGAATAGGAGATGAGCACCACTCTCTGGAGTTGGTGTATAGTATAACTGGCAGGGGAAACCTTTATCCTTTTTTTTAAAAATGTGAAAAAAATAGTCCTAACCTTCTTGTGGCATTGATTCCTGGCCAGGTTTACCCAGTGAGGTTTACAGTGAACCTATTTGTATAAATGCTATCTTAACTTCTAATTTGCTTAATCGTGATATTTTTATTCTTTTCTACTTTAATGACTAAATGAACGAATACAGTGTATTCATTTGAGGAGAGCTATTTGGTGCATTCAACATGAAAGCAAATGAGTAAAAGCAATGAATATCCAATGGGGAAAGAAAGTGACATTGAGAATGTTTCTAAAAGAGTTTGTTTTTTTAAGTGATAAGGTTTAATATTAAAAGTGAAGGATTTTAAGCACGATTTCACAAGTAGACTTGGTAAAAAAGAATTATTCGAATCAACTTTATTAAATGGTGCCCTTCAGGATACAATTCCTCTAATATTGACTAGAAATTACAGGAGTTGTAGAACAATACATAAGGAAGGCCCAAGGAGGAGGAAAATTAGACTTGCTATTTCTGCTGGCAATGCTCTTTATTTTATTAATCTATAGATATTTTAATATTTTTCTTAAAAAGTTTAAAACAAGCTACCAGAATAATGGGCTTCTGTTGTTGTTTTTTATGGATAAGCCAAAAATATTTTCTATAAAGTACATCTGTGCAGATCATATTTGTTCAATAAGGATGGAAGAACAATTGAACTGTATGTGAACATTTTTTCCACATGGTTATCATATATATACCAGAAAGCCGTACAGAAAAATATATGTACAGGGTGTAATTAGTACATTATATTTTATATGTTCATTCAATCAGTCTAATGTCAATTCAAAAATATATTCCATAGTATTCAGCATTCCTTGTTTTCAGGTAAAGTGGCCGTGATATTATATATATAAAAAAACCCCAAATATTAAAGATTTCCCTTGCAATCCCCCCCCCCCCCGCCCCACACCTATTTAACTTGCTGTCTTTTTGCTCTCCACATGCCATTATCAACAGTCCAAAGGCTGGTAACTTTTTCATTTGAACCAGATGACAATTTTTCATTCCAGGCTGTGGAACTAAATGGCCTGTATCTGTCCTTTCTCAACTAATATTGGAATTTATTCCCTGGTTTCTGAATTGAGAGGTTCATTAGCTTTCTTATCTTCTGAAAAATACGATGTGTCAATTTAAAACCTGCTAATATTAAACTATATAAGTAATAAAGATACAGAAATTGATACAGACCTGGCGGTCTCTTGAGTGAAACTTCTCCTAATATCCTCTTGTGCTTCTTTGACAGTGTTTGTGGCATTGACAGCCATTGAGTCTGATGTCACAATATATCATTATTTTAGAAACTGTGTAAAATTAAAAGGGCACTAATGGACCCAGTTTCATGACACAGAGGACCAGCATCAGGTGGCAGCACTATAAGAATCTGCTGACTTAGTGGGATCTAATAAATAATTTAGGATGCCAGATGGTGTCATGAAGTTTGAATAAAGCATGGAAAATCTGATTTAGAAAAACTGGAGAGAAAAAAATACAGAGTTGTTACAGTGTGAATGATACTATCATGAAACAACTCTTCTGTCTCCGTTATAACAGGATTCAGAAAATACCTACACTTGTCAAGATTGTGTAAAATATGTAGCAAATGTCAAATATTACATGACATTTATCAAATAGCCAAATAACCTTTTATCTATGACTAATTTACAACAAAAAGTTAGCCATGAACTTGTTTCCAGAAAACCAGCATCTATGTGCCTAGTTAAAGATATAGAGATTTGCAAAATAAGCTTATGGGCCTGGGGTTTTGCATTGCCTAATTTAATTGAGCATGCTGAAGACCTTCAGCCAGGTTTATAATGGCTCTTTGTATATAGTTTTGTATGTAGCTTTAAAGCAAACATTTTAAACATAAATGTAATTAAAATTAACTATCTTACCAAATGTTCCCCACTTCTTCATGTGAAGAGAAGTTCAAGTGCAAAGCTTTTCTACTTAGCATTATTCTTAATACATGTTCAAATTGCCTTGAATTATAACACAATGCAAATGTTATAGAAACAGAACATAAATATGGACCTGTTTATCAGCTTCCTAGTTCATAATCAGGAAGGCTGGAAGGCTAAATCAACCAATCCCAGTCAGGATTAAACTCCAGGCTGTACGTAGAATGGTACACTGCATTCTAACCACTTTGCCACTACGGTTACCTGTGAAGCTCTCCTTATGAATTTTCATTAAAACATATTTCTTTAGAAGCAAGATGGTTGGGAAAATGGGATTAAAATGGAATAAGAGCATTTTAAAAATTACTAAAGATGAGCGAGGGGCACAGTACTGCCTTAACAGAGACAGAGTATATAACTTTTGAGGACTTTACTTGAATTGAAACTTGAATTGACATAGCTGATCTTTATAGATAAATTGCTTTCCTTTGCCTTGAATTCATAGTCAAATCAAATTTTATTGAAGGAGGCCACTGTGTATTTTTTTTAAAGTTTTTAGAGCATTGTTCAGAGTGGTAAATGAAAGAGCAAGGAATCCAGGTTCTATATTTTCAAAAAAAAAATTCATGGAAGAATTTGAATAGAAAACAACCAGTCCTTGATTTAGCTGAGATTGCTTCAGATCACTGTACAATTAGTTTCAGTAACTTTTGTTTCTATGTGATTTAGCTTAGGCAGAAGGAAAAACCCAAGATTACATATACCTCTTTAAATTTAGAAAATGTGTTGTATATTGTTTAGTACTTCTGCTTTTGTTACAGTTGCTAAATAATTACTACTATAATCTCCCAGGGTCAGTTTATGAATTTTGGAAAGATATGCTAACATATAGTACAGTGATGGCAAACCATTTCGACACTCAGTGCCGAAAAGGGACTGGCGCACTCCTCTGGGCTGCAACCATGGAGAGGAATTGCGCAGAGGGCATGCACGCACCAGAAAATGTACTTCCTGTTTTCGGCACACACATGCACACCAGGCAGCAAGTCTTTCAGTTACTGCTATGCATGTGCATGCGCATGCACTGATCAGCTAGCCGGCATCCATGCTAATGCCGGAAAACAGAAGACCAGCTCTTCCAGTTTCCACTGCACATACAAAGGACAGCTGATCAGCATGTGCGCATGCGTGCCATAAACCTGAAAGAGGAATGGGTAATGCTGCACATGCCTGGCAACATGGCTCTGTGTGCCACTTCGGGCATGGGTGCCACAAGTTCACCATCATGGATATAGTACCTTTTATAGGTACTATACTGTTTATAGGTACTATACTGTTGAGCCGAGGTGGCGCAGTGGTTAAATGCAGCACTGCAGGCTACTGCTAGATCAGCAGTTCAGCGGTTCAAATCTCACCGGCTCAGGGTTGATTCAGCCTTCCATCCTTCTGAGGTGGGTAAAATGAGGACCCGGATTGTTGGGGGCAATATGCTGACTCTCTGTAAACCGCTTAGAGAGGGCTGAAAGCCCTATGAAGCGGTATATAAGTCTACTGCTATTTATTGGACCAACACTAGGATATGTGACATGAGCTTGAAACAGTCATCCATTTTGTACTCTGTTAATTAACTTTTGCTGAAATACTCTAAGTGCTATGATTACCATCTCTGAAATGATATTTATCTTTGTTCCTCCTGCACCCATTTCACTTCAACATGGTCCTTGGGAGTCATCTATTAATTATTTGATTATAAAGGCATTTCAAAAATAAATACACTTCCACAGCTAAGTAGTTAAAGTTTAATTTAAAAGCACCAGACCATGGCATAATTTCAGTTTAAAATGAGCCTCCAAACTGGGGCTAATTAAAGTAGCTTCTGGGTCACGAGGTACATACTTTGGCTTCAGAGACTGCTATAGTTATAAATAGTCCAAGACAGTTTGCCTTTGAGCTATTTCATTTTAAAGAGACAGTGTCTGCTGATCAGATAAAATCCATATCTTTATGCAGCTTTCCCCAATTTACTGCATATCAGACATGTTTGAATTCTAAGACCCCAAAGTTCTTGTAATCTTGAAAACTACAGGATTGGTAATCTGGCATCTTTAGAAGGCACTTGTTTGGAAACCATTGTTGTGTGCAAAACTAAAGATTGTTTTGTATCTGAGATTTAAATAGGTTATACATTAGATTGACATGGAGGATTGGGTTTCCCTGGCATGAATGTGGTGGTAGTTTGTCTTCTCCCTTCAGGGTATATTCTAGTGGTGATAATTGAGGAGAGATATACCACTTAACAATAGCAGTTAGACTTACTGTATATAGTGCCCCAAAGTGCTTTATAGCACTTTCCAGGCAGTCATCAGTCCTTTATATGTGGGGTACTGAGGATTTGGTATTTTCTCCTCTCTTCTTTAACATGTACATGAGACCACTGGGTGAACTCATCTGTCAATATGGGTTGAGGTATCATCAGTACACTGATGATGCCCAATTATATCTCTCTGCTTCTAGTGAATTAAGGCTACCATGAATGTGAGCTTCAGCTGAACCATAACAAGACAAACTGGCTCTCCAGAATGAAAGACAATCTCCATGCGTGAAAGTCCAAAATTGATTCATTGTTACACAGCCTATGCATGGGAATCTTCACAACTGGTTAGTATTTACATGGTGTTAAATAAGTGTCCATGTAATTCAAATGGGGTTGAATTTACTTGACTTGTGGTTATGTACGGATTATAGGCTGATTCCTCTTTAACTGTGCCCTCAAGTTCTGCCACTCCTTTTCCTACATTGGCTCTGCATTTGGGCGCCCACTGTTTCCAGGACTGTGCCATCTTTGTTGCTGGATAGAATTGTTAAGTGATGAATAGGTGACAGTCATGGCTAGGAGGATCTTTACTCAGCTTCGTTTTGTGTGCCAGTTCTGCCTGCTCCTAGTTTAGCAGACCCTAAATATTGCCACTCATGTCCTAGTCATTTCCAGATTGGACCAATAGAATGCACTTTACATGGAACTACCCTTGAAGCGTGACCCAACAAATGTGCGCATGACAAAAGCGCGCTGATGAAACTGCGGCGACAAAAACTGTGATGTCAAAAACGCGCCCACAACAATGCGCCGACACAACCATGCCCACAAAAGCGTGATTTCAGTTAAGGTAAGGGTTATGTTCAGGGTTAGGTTTAGGGATTTCAGTTAAGGTAAGGGTTAGGTTTAGGGTTAGGTTTAGGGTTAGGTTTAGGGTTAGGTTTAGGGTTAGGTTTAGGGTTAGGTTTAGGGTTAGTTTTAGAACTCACGGTTATTACTTGTTTGTTGAAGGTGCGGTTTTGTCGGTCGCACTTTTGTCGAGCGCGCATTTGTCGGTGAACCCCCTTGAAGAATATCTGAAAGCTTGAGAAACGGCAGATATCTCTACTCCTAGAACAGTATATATTATACCTCTGCTATATGAGTTGCATTGGTTGCTGATTTGCATCTGGATCCAATTCAAGATGCTGATTTAATTTCCAAGACACTGGTTTGTGCTATCTGAGGCAACGCCTCTCCCTGGTTACCACAATGTGCCTCATCACATCTGGCAGATATGCTGCTGGTATCATCAGGTAAATCCCAGGAGACATGCCTCTTTGTTAATGCATTTATCCTATGCATCATTCTATCCCCCAAAATTAGATTAGCTCTATCTCTGGAGTTCCTCAAGCCCTGTTGTTATCAAGAAACCAGAAACATATTTAGATGGCTTCATTGCCAAGATGGCAATTTTTATTTTACCTTTGCCTAGGGTTTGTATATTTGCTTTTAGAATATTTATCTTTTAATGTGGATTTTTATATTTTTCTGTTGTTTTATTGTATTGTTGTTTAGTGCCCAATGTTACTTTTTTGTAAGTAGGATAGCTGAACTTTTATAAATTTACAGAAGAAGAGAGGGGTTATAAGATACTCCCCCATATATTCCACCTGAACTGTAATTGGTCTCCAGCCACTTCAACCTTGAATACTAAGAGCCAGTTCTGTTATCTGAGCTCGCATCTTAAATTTTAATCAACTGCGCAACTTATTTTAGTTTCTCTCTTTTCTTTCATCTTTTTCTTCTCTCTTTGTATGGGATATGCATGGGATACGTATGAGATGAATGAATGTCCCACTTTTTATTATTATATTGTTGTAATTTTCTGTGTTTTAACTCTTACGTGGGAACTGCTTGGGGGAGTGCATGGGTATGTATGATTCGGAGGACCTGCCGGGAGATGCGGGGGCCATGGGGATGGTTGAGGGGACCAGAGACACGGGAGAGGGTCGGAGTATTACGGTCGTAACAGGGAGGGGCAGATATGGCGGGGACTTTAGGGCAGGCCATTACCGGGGAAGGAGGGTTCGCTACATTACAGAGATCCCTCCTTCCGGCCCTATGAGTCCCACTCCGAGACCAGATGGCGCAAGTAGTCAGGACCCTGGACTCAGGCTGCTGTCGCTAAATGCCAGGTCTGTGGTACATAAAGCTCCTCTCGTCCGGGACTTAATTTTAGACGAGAGGGCAGACCTGGCATGTATTACTGAAACCTGGCTGGGCCCAGAGGGAGGAGTCCCCCTTGTAGAGCTGTGCCCAGAAGGATTTCAGGTGCTACACCAGCCGAGAGCCCAGAGAAGGGGTGGGGGTGTGGCCATTGTTATCCGGGAGTCGTTAGTTCCTCGTAGGGTCCCTGCTCCGGAGCTTGTCGGGTGTGAGTCTCTGCTGATAAAGTTGGACCTCAAGGGTCAAGTGGGTATGCTGTTAACGTACCTGCCTCCCAACAGCGTTGCAGCAGCCCTCCCCTCGCTCCTCGAGTCGGTAGCCGAGCTGTCAATTGAGTTCCCTAGGCTGATGGTCCTGGGGGACTTTAATTTGCCGTCGCTCGGTGAAAACTCTGATGGGGCGCAGGAGTTCATGGCTTCCATGACAGCCATGGGCTTGACCCAAGTAATCCGGGGCCCAACCCATTCAGCGGGTCACATGCTCGACCTCGTATTCCTCTCGGAGCAGTGGATTTGTGATCTTGGTCTGAGGGGTAACGACATCATACCCCTGTCATGGTCAGACCACTGCCTACTGAGGCTTGACTTCCGGAGACCAAACCCCCACTGTAGGGAGGAGGAACCGACCAGGTGGTTCCGCCCCAGGCGACTTATGGAGCCGTTAAGGTTCCAGACGGAGCTTGGGGTCATTCCTGATACTTTCGCCCACAGTCCGGTAGAGACTCTGGTCGCTGCTTGGCACTCGGCAGCATCGGAGGCCTTCGACCGGATTGCGCCACTACGGCCCCTCCGAGGCGGCGGATCCCGGAGACCTCCTTGGTTCACCGAGGAACTCCGGGAGATGAAGCGCTGGAGGAGATGCCTAGAGCACCGATGGAGGTCCGATAAGTCCGAATCGAACCTAGCAATGGTAACCACCAGCACCAAGGAATACACCAGGGCACTTAGGGCAGCGAAAAGATCTTATATAGCCACCTTGGTTGCGTCCGCTGAGTCCCGCCCAGCCGCCCTGTTTAGGATAACCCGCTCCCTACTAAATAAGAGGGAAGCGGGGGAACCCTTGCAGGGCAGAGCTGAGGATTATGCCCAATTCTTAGCGGACAAAATTGCTCGGTTTCGGTCGGACTTGGACTCCATCTCTGCAGTTCCAGCCAAGGCACAAGAGGATGAAGTAGACCATCTCTGGGTTGAGTTTCAGGATGTTGCCCCCGCGGATGTGGACAAGGCCATGAGGGCTGTAAGTGCCTCCACCTGTGTACTGGACCCGTGTCCCTCATGGCTGGTTACTAACAGCAGTGAGGTGACACGAGGCTGGATCCAGGCGGTTGTTACCGCGTCTCTTCGGGAGGGGAACTTCCCCGCCGCGCTAAAAGCGGCGGTGGTGAGACCCCTCCTGAAGAAGCCATCTCTGGATCCAGCTGTTCTTAATAACTATCGCCCAGTCTCCAACCTTCCCTTTCTTGGGAAGGTTGTTGAGAAGGTGGTGGCCTTCCAGCTCCAGCGGCCCTTGGAGGAAGCAAGCTATCTTGACCCCTTCCAGTCAGGCTTCAGACCCGGTTACAGCACAGAAACCGCTTTGGTCGCATTGACCGATGATCTTTGGAGAGCCGGAGATGGAGGACATCCCTCCATCCTGGTTCTCCTTGACCTCTCAGCGGCTTTCGATACCATCGACCATGGTATCCTTCTGCGACGACTGCGGGAGGTGGGAGTGGGAGGCACCGTGTTGCGGTGGTTCTCCTCCTACCTCTCGGACAGGTCGCAGTCGGTGTTAGTGGGGGGGAAGAGATCGACCCCTAGGCCCCTAACATATGGGGTGCCTCAGGGTTCGGTCTTATCCCCCCTACTATTCAACATCTACATGAAACCGCTGGGAGAGATCATCCGCAGGCATGGGATAAGATACCATCAATATGCGGACGATACCCAGTTGTATCTGTCCGCCCCGTGCCAACTCAATGAAGCGGCAGACGTGATGTGTTGCGATATACGTGCAGGTATGCATCTGCCATACTGTAACACGTATAGAACAGAAGCAATAATTAACCATATGATTAAATCAGTAAACTAAAAGCAATAATTGGCCATATGATTAGACCAGTAAGACAAACTGTCCAACTCCAAGCGTTGATTAAATCAGTACCCTTAACACTAAGCAGATCAGCAACCACAGACTTGTAACTAAGCGTTGATTAAATCAGGGGTTACAACTGTTTAACTCTCAAACATTAATTAAGCATTGCATGTTTGCATGATGATAAAAGGTTTATTGACTATGAGTGTTCTTCGAGTCTACTTGAGAGTAAATGAGTTACCATATACTGTAAACTTGTACAATCATGATTGGTCCGCATTGGCTATGTGAATCCACCCCTCCCTTGTGTATGATCAATAAAAGAAGCCCCCAGACTTCGTTCTGGGTCGGTTTCGTCCCGAAGGAAATTCGTGTCCGAGTCTTCTTTCCTCATTGGCTTCATGAACCACCCACGGAGAAATCGCAGTGATGAACCGAGGCCTTGAGGCCGTTATGGACTGGATGCGGGCTAACAAGCTTGTACTCAACCCAGAAAAGACCGAGTGGCTGTTGTGCTTCCCTCCCAAAGATTCGACCAATATTCCATCACTCAGGCTGGGGGGTCAAATTTTACACCCCTCAGAGAGGGTTCGCAACTTGGGAGTCCTCCTGGATCCACAGCTATCCTTTGACCACCACCTGACGGCTGTGACCAGGGGGGCATTTGCCCAGGTTCGCCTGGTGCGCCAGTTGCGACCCTACCTGAATCGGGAGGCTCTCACAACAGTCACTCGGGCCCTTGTGACCTCTAGGCTGGAATACTGCAATGTGCTCTACATGGGGCTGCCCTTGAAGAGCATCCGGCGACTTCAGCTAGTCCAGAACGCGGCCGCGCGAGTGATCGTGGGTGCACCTCGGTTCACCCACATAACACCTATCCTCCGCGAGCTGCGCTGGCTACCTGTCGATCTCCGGGTGCGCTTCAAGGTGCTACTAGTCACCCATAAAGCCCTTCATGATAGTGGATCTGCGTACTTGAGAGACCGCCTTCTGCCAATTACCTCCCTGCGACCAATTAGATCTCATAGATTGGGCCTCCTCCGAATTCCATCTGCCAGCCAGTGCTGGCTGGCAACTACAAGGAGGAGGGCCTTTTCAGTAGTAGCTCCGACCCTTTGGAATGAGCTCCCCGTGGAGATTCGTACTCTCACCACCATCCAGGCCTTCTGCATAGCCCTTAAGACCTGGCTAGCCCGTCAGGCCTGGGGACAAAGATAGCCGCCCCTCCCGAATGATGAATGAATGTTGCTCATTATTTTTACTTTATGTGTGTCTACGTCATTGTTTGTATTCCCCTTTCCTGATTTTATGTGAGCCGCCCTGAGTCCCCTCAGGGAAAAGGGCAGCCTATAAATGTTAATAAATTCTAAATTCTAATTCTAATAGCTATACAAATTTGATTAATAAATAAAAAATATTGTGAATATGTGTATATTGTAAGTCAGTTTATGCTGCTGTATGCTGCCTAATATTTATACTAATTAGTCCTTTCATTCCATCTCTGTTTTATGTTAAAGGTCCTTGACTGCAGGGACTCACTTAAAAAGTGTAATTTAAGACAGAGCTAACAAATTATCAGATATATCTCTCTTCAGAGGGGCGTTGCTGAATTGTAGTTATAAGTTTTAAGAGACTTCCCAAATATTTTGTTAGGCATAATTTAATAATTAGATGTATACCTGAGACATCCAGTTTGGGTGTGAAGATAGCTATTGTTGTAATTAACTATGAAACTTTTATCTTGGGTTGCTAAGAGGGAAGAGTTGAAAGAAACAGATAAACATTGCTCCATTACTCTATCAACTTAGCTGAAGGCCACAGCTGTTGTTTTCACATTAGGACTTTTATGCTCTCATTTGGAAACTACAAACAGACAGAAGGCTGTGAAGTTCTGCTGATTAAATTGTGCTGCTTTACTAGCCAGAAATAATACATATTAAAAAGTGTAATTTAAGACAGAGCTCACAAAGTATCAGATTTATCTCTCTGTAGAGGGGTATGCCGAATCGTTTTAAGAGCCTAACCAAAGATCTAGAAAAAGCATTTAACCACTAGTTCTTGGTGTGGCTGGGCTATGCATTTAACTGAAGATGTTGATGTATACATTAAATCAGGGTGGGTGGGTGGGGGAAAACCAATTAAGGACTGATCTTCTCCAGAAGTTAAACTTCAAAGAACTTTTGCAGAAGATCATTGCCATTAAATAAAAGGGGACAGAAAATTATATGCTGGATAAATGACTGTTAACCCCCTATTACTGGTCCTATATTTCAAATAAAAATACTTCTAATGTTGCAGCTAAAATCGCTTTTGCTGAGAAATAGTTAAATCTGGCGAACAGAAACTGCATTCAAATGGAAATCTCCAAATAGTAGTATCAATAGCACAAACATCATTATCATACATAAACCCGAACATTAAATATAATTAATGTGAAATATGAAACATATTTCAAGGGTCCCTTTAAACATATGATCATGGTCTCACCATCAGCATAACCTAACCTAAATCACAAGACTTTTTTTTATATACAAGATAATAGAAATTTTGAGTGAAAATCATTAGGCTTTTAATAATTACACTATAGGCTGGTCAGCTGAACTATTACAAGTGAAAAACATTTATATCATTCTGTCTAATAATTTCCTGACTTCAATTACTAAGTTGGTGCCCAATAAGATTGGACTAATGAAAACAAAGGGAAGTGTAGATGACAAACTGCCCTATACCAGCTATACATCCTAATTCTGCAAACGTGTCCATTAAGAAACAAGAGAGCAAAGATGGAAAATCAAATACAGAAAAGCAAGAAGAGGAAAGCATCTGTATCCTTTATTGTACTACCAAAGTGAATTATAACAATCTTTTAAAGCTTCTGAGCATAAACAATAAGATATGTGCAACAGTCAAAATGTTGCCTATGATGACCAAAGCAATCAGTAACCAACAAAGGAAGTAGGAATAATAAGGCCAGCAGCACCATGTCCAAACATTTTAGGACATACTGTATCTAAATACCATTACTTGTAAATCATAGTTTGAGTTTTCTTGAAAAGTATCAGGGAAAGTGCTTTACACATAATCTGGTTATGACAACTTTTGGAAGGTAAACTTGTGTTATCTAACTTCCCAAACTCCAGAGATTAACTCAAAATAATATTTTGTGCAGCTGCTTCAAATTTTACTTCAGATTGACTTTCCAAAGAAACAATTTTGAAAAGTGGAATAGTTGCATTATAATGAAGCTACACCAAAAACATTGATAACTAATGATAAGCATAAATTGTATATTAAATTAACATTTAAGCAAGACATCTTGGGAATTATTTCAATAATATTTCTGTAATTTTATGGCAAAATGTTCCCAATGTAATCATTGACAGGAGTTGTCAGATCCCTAAAAGTGATTCTGCCATTCAATTGGGAGAAGGGGGCCTCGGAGTTAAATCACTAACTGTATCTGTAACAACTGAGTTTTACAACTTTACAACTGGTTTCTTGTCACCGGAAGACTGAAGGTCCCAGCATCTCTGGAGGGATGTTTATGATAGCCATGTAGGATAACTTGCTTTAATGTCTAACTAGAGATAGCCATGGGAACGTGTGTTTTATTGACTCTCAGGGCAGAAGAGTTAAGGAAACATCTTCACACTTGTGTATTGGTCAGAATCTGCATTTGGACAAAGGGGGGCATTATCAGCTTAATCTCATTTGCATGGGTTTCAGATGCTGCTTTGCCTCTAATGGTTTCTATCTTGACTGATTAAAGGTTCCTTTTGAAATAATCCGTTTCAAGAGTCTTTACTTTCTCAAGTTAGGAGAGGAGCTATTACAGGAGTTTTATATCTGAACAAAGGGCTAATAAATGTTTTCAGGGGTAAGAGAAGAATTAGTAAGTTAATAAATAATAATTACCAATTGCAATCCAAGCTTCTTCTAACCCAACATTTCTTTAATTGGCATCTAATCAACAGAAACTTTTCGCTGCCTGCCCTGCAGACTATCAAGACAAAACAACTGGATGTCTACCACAGTCCCAGTTATATACAATCTCTGGCTGAAAGGTCTTCTGGGAGAAAAATAATTTTATTATTAACAGATTTCGCATGGATCAAGATCAGAAACTCTACAATCAAGCAACAAATCCATGAGAAAGAAAGAAATCATGGTGGGTTCCAGATTTCTAAGCATTGCACAGCAAGCTAAGCACAACAGGACTAAGGCTTGAAAAGGTGACCTCAGCATTTTGTCCCACTGAGTGAAACCAATAAATCAGCCATGCTGAACTCAGTGCACAACTGAGCTATCGCCTGCTGATCTCCTACTGGCCTCCTTCTTGGCACAACTCTCAGACCTGTGGAATTCAGCCCTCTTCTGTTGGATGTTTAATGGATCTGTCTCAGCTGGAGTAGTTATTAGGTCCAACACTGCTGAATCATTGTTGTCCTCAGATGCCTCTGGCTCCACATCCTCACAGTTCTCAACTGATGATATATCCAGCTGATCTCCCCACTTGGAAGGATCAGGTAATTGTCAAAAGTAAACCTAGCAATATTGGGAAATATAACCAAAAGGGCAATAATCACCTTCAAGAAAAAGATGATTTAGATGCTACAGCCATGGTTGGGAAGCAGATTTAAGTCTTGGAGATACACCTTTATTATGAAAATAAATAATATGGCTTTAACTCCTTAAGGGTAGCATAATGTATGTTTCTTGATATTTAGTCAGAACAAGTGTTCTCACAATCAGCTCTTGAGATCTAATCACTGTAATTTTGGGATTAGGAGATCTAAGTCCTCATACCAGTTCATTAAACAAAGCAATGTGGTCAAACTAAACAACTTGAATAAATATTCCCTGATCAAATCCAATATAAGCATGAAATCATTATGGGAACATAAAGAGATAAACCCACCATGCATCTGATATCACTAGTTCAATTAGTAAATACCATGATTATATCTGGTTTTATTAAGATTAGGAAACACTTTGAAAATAGATGACAATTACGCCATGTAGTTTCAGGTGGTTTGATAGTTATTTATTTCAATTTATAACAAGACTGGCTTGGAATACTAGAGTGGAATGCTTCAATTATTGATAAAGATGCTTCAAAATTCTTAAAATTGTATGTTATAGTGCAGTGATGGCTAATCTTTTTTTGCTCGGATGTGAAAAGTACACACACATACCCAGACCCATAATTCAACACCCCCCACATGCATGACCCCCCCCAACTGCCCTGTCCCCTTGCATGTGTGCATGACACCCCCCTCCTGAAGCCGGGGAGGGCAAAAACAGCCTCCCTGTCCCCCCCCCCAGAAGCCAGAAATGAGCATTTCCAAACTTGCGGTAGGCCCATTTTTCACCCTTCCCAGGCCTCGGAAGCTTTCCTGAGGGCAAAAACAGGCTCTCCCAGCCCCCCAGAGGCCTTCAAAGGCCAAAAATCAGCTGGCTGGCATATGCATGCACGCTGCAGCTGATCTAGGATAACGGTTCATGTGCCCTCAAAGATGGCTCCATGTGCCACCTGGTTCACCATCACAGTTATAGTGTATTATGAAATATCTGAATTCTAGAAAGTCAGGCTGACATAATTAATTTCGTAGGATTTGGGTCATGTTTTGTTCCAACAGGGAAATCAAATTCTCCTGTCTTTTGGAAGTTAGTTATTATGATAAACAGGAACTACAATGTGGAGGTAGAGCAGATGAATCTTGATTGCATTCCTCTGCATTGATAGTGATATTCAGGATAAAGTATAAGCCCAGCAAAATAATGGCGAATGTTTTTCTGCCACTAGTAATAACATCCTTAAATCCAGGCTCAGTCTGCAATTTAAATATCCCACTATACAGTATATTAATAGTAACTCAGAATACCTGGGTTCTGATACATATTCAACATTGGAAAGTAAATTTCCATCTGATATGACATTAGTAGGAGACATCAATGCTGATGATAAAACAGCAAAATACTTGAATGTTAGTGAACTTAACCTTCCTTTTCTTTTTAAACATTTTAACTGAAGTACTTTAATTTGAATCTAGCAAAATAAAAATTGTTGGATTTACTATATAAAAGGAATGATCACATTCTGTATTGTTGTTATCTCTGAAATAAATACTATATTGCCAAAAGTATTCGCTCACCTGCCTTTACTCGCATATGAACTTACTGTAACTGACATCCCATTCCTAATCCATAGGGTTCAATATGATGTTGGTCCACCATTTGCAGCTATAACAGCTTCAATTCTTCTGGGAAGGCTGTCCACAAGGTTTAGGAATTTTTGACCGTTCTTTCAAAAGCGCATTTGTAAGGTCACACACTGATGTTGGATGAGAAGGCCTGGCTCTCAGTCTCCACTCTAATTCATCCCAAAGGTGTTCTATCGGGTTGAGGTCAGGACTCTGTGCAGGCCAGTCAAGTTCATCCACACCAGACTCTGTCATCCATGTCTTTATGGACCTTCCTTTGTGCACTGGTGCACAGTCATGTTGGAAGAGGAAGGGGCCAGCTCCAAACTGTTCCCACAAAGTTGGGAGCATGGAATTGTCCAAAATGTCTTGGTATGCTGAAGCATTCAGAGTTCTTTTCACTGGAACTAAGGGGCCAGTGGCAACCGCCAAACCCAGACTTGTCCATCCAGTGCCAGATGGAGAAGCATGATTCGTCACTCCAGAGAATGCATCTCCACTGCTCTAGAGTCCACTGGCAGTGTGCTTTACACCACTGCATCTGACACTTTGCATTGCACTTGGTGATGTATTGCTTGGATGCAGCTGCTCAGCCATGGGAACACATTCCATGAAGCTGTCTGCGCTCTGTTCTTGAGCTAATCTGAAAGCCACATGATGTTTGGAGGTCTGTAGTGATTGACTCTGCAGAAAGTTGGCGACCTCTTCGCACTATGCACCTCAGCATCCATTGACCCCGCTCCATCACTTTATGTGGCCTACCACTTTGTGGCTGCATTGCTGTCATTCCCAAACACTTCCATGTTCTTATAATATAGCTGGCAGTTGACTGTGGAATATTTAGGAGTGAAGAATGTCACGATTTGTTGCACAGGTGGCATCCTATCACAGTTCCACGCTGGAGTTCACTGAGCTCCTTAGAGCGACCCATTCTTTCACAAATGTTTGTAAAAACAGTCTGCATTCCTAGGTACTTGATTTTATACACCTGTGGCCATGGAAGTGATTGGAGCACCTGATTCTGCTTATTTGGATGGGTGAGTGAATATATATACGGGCTAAGTAGAATTGATTATGTATCTCCTTTGCTAAATAGAAGTTTTTGAAATATTGAGCTCATTTCAAGAGATTGTAGTGATCGCCAAATTATCTCCTCTCTATAATATTGAATTTAAAGTTAATAGGAGTTAAACATATAATTGTTTAACTGAATTAGAACTTTTGAGCCAGAAAAAAGGAGAATTAAATGATCTGTAGGTTTAGAGAGATAATTGCTGCAATTCTACAATAGAACATCCTTCTAAATTTTCCCGACAAATTGCATACTGCTGACTCATGTTCTCCAAATGATCTGAGATACTATTAATATATAGTGGAATATTTAAAACAGGATTTAGTACAAGACAATTGTAAATCAAGACCTTTTCAATGATATAATAATTGATTTGATGCAGAAAGTAAAACAGCATACCATATGGCTAGGAATCTGGCAAGGAGATGAAGCGAAGTAACTCCCTGAGGATGATTTCAGAATTTATTATAAAGAAAAGGAAACCAACTCCCAAAGAGAAAGAAAATAGTGTATCAAAGGGGAGTCTGCAATTTACTTTGATTGCCCTAAATTCTAAAGATGCATCAATGAATTTATTTAATGAAAGTAACAACAAAACACATCAGCAGAGATTTGGAGAACATGTTATAAAGCAAATCTACTTTTGCTCCTATCTTGGCATTCTTTTTATGGCTTCAGATATATATTATCACTATTGGGCCCCACAAATAAACAAATTCACTTATCTCTAACAGAATAATAAAGTTTAAGCATGCAAGTTGGGCTAATAACCTCACCCTTCACCCCCACTCATAACTATAGTGAGAAAAACTTAGTCCTGCACTTTCTGCTTATAATAGAGAAATTTCTTCAACCTTCTCTTCTCCTGATATGGACTTTTTCAGAGTAAGTTTCTTATAACTAAGTGTAGTATATTTAAAAATATGCCTGCTTCCTTTTTTCCTACAGAAACTGAACAGACAAATAGTTATCAGGAACTTTAATTGTTAGTTCCTCTCATCTGATTCTCAGTTTGCCAATCTGTGCATTTTGGAACAATCTGAATTTGCTATTTTACCCTGCATTTTCTTTTTTTTAATAATTATTTGTTGTGGCCCAGCAGGAGCTGTTGGCGCTGCAAACAGACTCCAATAGCGAGGGGCCCTATGAGTCGGCTCTGGAAGATGTGGAGGACCTGGACAGGGTTCAGACTCCGAGCAGGGACCAGGTCACCAGGAGGCGCCTGAGGCATGGAGCAGCAGTGAAAGCCAAAGTGACTGTGCCCATGACGTCAGGCCCTGGAGCAGTGGTGAAGGCGTTGGGCCTTGGAGCAGTGGGGAGGAGCTAAGGGAGTTGGTCCCAGACACCCAGGCAAAGGTAGGCAAATAAGCGACAACAGCAACTACGCAGATACAGAACATAATTGGACCCAGGTGGTTGTAATTAGGCTCCTCCCAAGAGAGTATAAAAGGAGAGACTTTGGGAGGAGGCTGTTTGCAGGATTCAACTAATATATTGTTTGGCTTGTTGCCAAAGTCTTGTCGGTGTGTTAATTTACTGTGAATAAATTGTCTAGCAGTAATCTTGTCTCGGAGTGCCTCAGTGTATGGGGAGGGAGGGTCAGAACAATTATTATTGATAAGTTTTACTTGAATAAAATTAAAATAATATAAAAGAAAGGAGAGGAAAAACCACAGGAAACAATAGAGTTAAAAGAAAAGGGGAAAATATAATCAATGAAGTGAGTTCTGACTTTCATTACAGCAGTTATATTGAAAGTTATTATCCCTTATCTTATTAAACATAACCATAATCCCTTCACCCACATACTGAACACTTTTTCAATCATCCATCTTAAAACAATTATTTTAGGTTTTTATATTTTTAGCAAAAAGTCCAGAATAAATTCAATATTCTGCAAAAATATTTGTTATTTTATCTTCTATTGTGACTAATCTGTTTCCAGATTATTTTTCATTAAAATTATAATCTTTCTGGTTGATGAAATAGTGTATTCTTCTATGAATGTACAATGTTTCTCATAAACAAACATTTTCTTTTACAGTGGTCCAACAATTTCTATAACTTTTACTCCCTTTAGTAATAAGCATTTTTCTTTATCTCAAATTTGTAATCCATAAGAGGATAGTAAAAAACAAAAGAGAAACTGTTTTCTCCATGTTCATAATATTTCAATCCCTACATAATGCCATACAGTCATACCTTAGTACTTGACTGTTTTGAAACTTGTCAAATTTGGTACTTGATGCATTTTGAAGCAAAAATTTTGTTCCAGTAATACTTTATTTAGTATTCCACATGCAAATTAGAACTTGATGGTGTAGGCTGCCTGGTGACTTGCTACTCTTTCCAGCTAAACAAAGAATGATGTGTTAATCACATGGTTTGTTTGTTAATTGTCATTTTAAGTATTCATTGTGCCTCCGAGAACCAATTTATAACAAGTAGTGAGGTACCACTAATGAGTGGTGGGTTTCAAATTTTTTTAGAACCTATTCTGTAGGTGTGGCCTGTTTTGTGGGAGTGGCTTGGTCATGTGACCAGGTGGGCATGTGACCGGGTGGGCATGGCCAACTCAGAAAATGTGGTGAAACTCACTTAACAACGCTCTTGCTTAGCAACCAAAATTTTGGGCTCAATTGTGGTCATAAATTCTCTTTCTTTCTTTCTTTCTTTCTTTTTTCTTTCTTTATTTCCTTCCTTTTGTCTCTCTCTCTCTTTCTTTCTTTCTTTCTTTCTTTCTTTCTTTCATCTCTCTCTCCCACTTTCTTTTTTTCTTTTTCCTTTCTTTCTTTCTTCCTTCCTTCCTTTCTGTGTGTATCTCTCCCCCTTCCTTCCTTCCTTCCTTCCTTCCTTCCTTCCATCCATCCTTCCTTACTTTCTTTCTCTCTTACTTTCTCTCTCCCCTCTCTCTCTCACACACATCCCTTCTAATTATTTTCGTAGCTATATTCTATAAACTAAAACGGGTGCCCAACAAACACTGTGATTATGGCATTCTGTGTCCTACAAGCCAATTCACAGAGCTCTCTATTCAGACTCTTACCACTCTGAGGGTTAACCAAATATGGTTAGTTGTCCTGTTATCTCTTGGTCTTGGTTCCCATCTTTATAGCAGAGTGGCAGAGAGGGCTAATTTCAAATGGCTTTTTTTCCTTTTGTCGAAGCCAGATTTCTCTGCCGCTCTCAGGGTGACCTGGTGGGTATCTGAAGATGATGGGTATGTCACAGAAGGCACACGCACACACACACACACAGACACCCCGCACTTGCAGCAATGCAAGGCGCATCTGTAAGGGGGACTGGATCAGCTGGGAGGCTGGCAAAAAAGAAGCTTCTGTTTCTCCACTGCTGCAGCTCGCAAAGAAAGGAGGCAGGGATGCTGGCCGGTGCTCTCTTCATTTGCCGTTTGCCCCTGTGCTCCACTGGATGCAGCCCTGCCTGCCTGCCTGCCCGGTTGGCTGGGAAAGTGGTGAGGGGCTGAGTGCTGGCCATCATCCCTGCCTCCTTTCTTTGCGAGTTACGGCAGCGGAGAAACAGAGGCTTCTTTTTTGCCAGTCTCCCAGCTGACCCAGTCCCCCCTTACACATGTGGTGCGTGTGTGTATGTGTGTGCACGTGAGAGAGACAGAGAGAGAGAGAGAGGGAGAGAGAGAGAGAGAGAGAGAGAGAGAGAGAGAGAGAGAACTCATTTCCAATGGGGGGAATCCATGCAGAAAGAAAAAAATGCATGGATTTCTTCTCCACCCCCATTGGAAACCAGACAGCTGTCAAAAAGAAGGGGGAGTGCACCACATAGGCTTCTCACAACAGCCGAAGGAACAAAGGAAGTGGGTGGATGGGGCAAGCCTGGTGCAGACAGGTGGGGCGAGCAGCAGCGACTGGGTGGGCAGAGGGAGTGAGGGGGGCAGGCCAGGGGAGGGAGCATTCCGATAGTGGACTTCCAGAAGTTCAGGTACAGGAAGGCATGCTACATTTCACGAAGCAGTACGTGCATACTGGTGCGCACTGGCTGAAACCCACCCCTGCACTAGATATGTATAACCGTGGTTGTCTCAGAACTTCTTTTCCACTTGGCTCTTTATTTATTTATTATTATTTAATATAGTTAACCAACCAGCTTCTTTAACAACTTTAACATCCTTCTAAACATTATCTGCTTATTTAATTCACAGAATACTTGAATTGTGGAACTATTTCAAATGTACCTGTCCCTTCAGTCTGTGTTTTAAGTTTCTTATTCTAAAATGCCAGTTACCTTTTTGTATTTAATCCTTTTAAAATTTTATAACTAGTTATTTCCATTTTATTTAATCTTTTCTGGATCAAAAGGCTTTAGGTGATCTATTGCTCTTTACAGTTTATTTTTTCTACATTATATGTGTTTTGGAAAACAGATTGGGCAGACCAAGTGTCCTTAAATAGGTTCTGCATGTCTTCTTCCATGGCTCTTAGCAGGCTTCCCACAGATTCAACACTCTTTTTATTGCAAAAATCTATCCTTTCAGCACAAGTGGATAATCCCATAGTGTCTCCTTGTCCATAGAAGCTCCATTAGCTTGGGTACAGCATCTGGCTGCTAGTCTTTGCCTCTGCATTATCCATGTTGTTTTGTGAAAAAGTGCCAGTCTCCCATGTTTCCACACAGAAGTTCACCCAGCATTTTTTTATTTTTATGAGCAGATCCTTTCACCAGATTTTTTTTAATAATTTGAACAACTGAGACCCCAATTTTTAGGAAGAGGGTTTACACATTTGTACATTTCTAAAATCACAAAATAACATTGGCCTTTGATATGTGCATATTGCAAAACTATATTTGAATGTACTACTTAAAATATTCAAAAAGGGATTCATTAGATTTCATTTTCACTAATGTTATCAACTATTAGGGATAGCTATTTATTTAAAATGTTATCATAATTTCAAAAACCTCCCATGTTATTCCCTGCTCTATTATTCTTGCTGCTCATGGATAATTTATGAAGGGGAAGTATGTAATTCCTATAATCTAGGTCATTGAATATCAAATTAGATGAAGAGTCTGAAAACTTTTCCTCGAGTGGCAAATAAACAATTTTTTAAAGTAGATTTTGGTTCATTGGTATATATTTTAATAAGTAAATAAATAAATAATTAGAAGTTAATGATAGATTTGATGAAAAGGTTAAAGTATATTTTTATTTGTTTGTTTGCTTGTTTATTTATTTATTCAATTTATTTGCTAACCATCTCCTTTCAAATGACCCTGAATGATTTACAGCATAATAAATATTAAAACCATTAATATAACTGAATATAAAATTACAGAACAGACAAAATAAAATCATTAACACCAGATGGAAAATGGGAGAGCCAGGTATATGGGAAGGAGGTTGAATTATTTTTTTAATTACCCAAATCTCCAATGAGAAATTCTCTATTGGAAATCCAAGTCATCTGACAGAACTAGGCTTTAAGGCTCTTATGAAAAATTAGGAGGGTGAAAGCAATCTCACTTCTTGGAGTATGATGTTCCAAAGGGCAGGAGCCCTGCAGAGAGGACTCTTCTGGATGCCATCTGCCAAAGTCCCTTAACTGACAGGATGCACAGTATTCTGTCCATACTAGTGTGGGTGGGGAACCAACACTCACTTGGTTTTGCCAGGATTCAGCCGAAGCCTGTTTTTCCTCATCTAGGCCCCTACAGCCTCGAGGCACTTTGAGAGTTTATATTTACTCAGCCATTTCAAGTTACTATGAGTAGCTATATCATCTGTGCTTCTATGTCCATGATTCTTTGAGCAATTCTTTTTTTTAACTTGTTTTCCTGTTACACAAGAGACAGGAAGGCCCACAGCTTCTTACAAAATTTGATCCAAGAGATTTGTATTTGTAATTTTATCTGAAAATTGGAATTATAATTGCTGAAACAATCCACAACAATTTCAGATATGATGATGCTGAAAGTAACAAAGACTCAATGAGCCATCATTTAGGATAAAAAAGAGAGTGCAAAACCACTCTGTGTAATGGCTCCTCTCCTAACTTGAGAAAGTAAAGACTCTTGAAACGGATTATTTCAAAAGGAACCTTTAATCAAGCAGCATGGAAACCATTAGAAGCAAAGCAGCATCTGAAAACCTTTAGGCCATGCAAATGGGATTAAGTTGATAATGACCCCTCTCCTTTGTCCAATGCAGATTCTGACCAATACACAAGTGTGAAGATGCTTCCTTAACTCTTCTGCCCTGGGAGTCAATAAAGCAGACGTTCCCATGGCTATCTCTAGTTAGATATCAAAGTAATATATCCCACATGGCTACCATAAACATCCCTCCAGAGATGTTGGGACCTTCAGTCTCCCAGTGACAGGAAACCAGTTGTAAAGTTGTAAAACTCAGTTGTTTCAGATGTAGCTAATGATTTAATTCTGAGGTTTCGCTCCTCCCAATTGAATGGCAGTATCACTTTTAGGGATCTGACACTCTGCTGCTCAAAATAAACAATGACTTCCCATCAACATTATGTCAACAAAGCTAACCCCACACAAAAAAGCAAAAAAGTGAAATAGAAATGCCTTTTCTTCCTAGGCTGAACATTCATAAAGATATAGACATGAAGACATCCACAAATGACAAATGTCGGCAAAATATTAAAAGGTAGAGTCAAAAACTGATGTTTTTATTGTTTTCCCATTTGCAACTTATAACTAAAAGTTGAAACTGAAAAATGACTGATGAAGAAAAAATGTATTTCTAAACTGTGATGCCGAAAAAAATTGTTAAAAGTACCTTGGACCAAAGAGAGACATCCAGAACTAAACAAAATAGTGCTAACTGGAATGAAATTAAGCTAAAGCTTAACCAATTGTGCACATAAGGTAAAAGCAAGAGTCACTGGAGAAAAGTCAGATGCTTGGAAATATCGGAGACACCCAGAAAATAAGCTGATAGAAAACAAGGCTAGTTGCTGGCATTGCTGACATGAGCTTACAAAACTCAAAAAAGGAAATTACAAGCAATTTTAGGAAAAAGTTCTTCATGTTATAAGTAGTAGAAGCAACTGAATGTCTGTATGCAGACCTGCTGCCCTTTCATTATGCAGGGGCACCAGAAACCAGAAGTGTGCTAAATCAATTACCTTCTCCAATGTCTACAGCTGTTTTGCAACACAATTCATTGTTGCATATGTTGCACTGTTGCAAAACATTTGTCGAAGTTTTACAATTATAGCACTAGGAAGATAGGTTCAAACATGATGGAAAAACCCAGCAACACTATTATGTGATCACTAGGAGACTCAATATATTTAATCATTGGAAAGCATGTCTAGTAATATCAGAAATGCTAAAATCTTGCATAAATTATCATTATAGCCAAAAGTAATATAATGGTAGAAACATTTTGGGCAACAATGCCAACCATTTTTGGTACTAACAATTAATGAAAAACAGTTTTGTTAATATGATAGCCTGCCTTTTAGAAACTATTTAATTTTATGGCACCAATATTTTAATTGTGTACTCATTACACAAACACACACACACACATGAAATAAACTGATGTTAGGCTTCACAGATTCAGGCAGATTAAAAGGGATATAATTATATTATAAATGCTTTGTCCAAATTAGAGAAGACAAAAAACACTGCAGTGAGTGATCCCTTTCATAGTATAAATTATTATTCTATGAAATTTTATCTGTTAAGTCACATTAAGACTTTGATCTCTATTACATTAGTGGGGTGAACTGGCAATTCTGCTTATCTAATACAAATCATCTTCTTTTAAAGACTTTTGTTTTTAAACAACAATGCTTTGTCAGCATTTCAGCATATTATTTTGCAATTATTTATTATTTTTGCATTCACCAGCTTGCTCAGACCCATGCAAACATTGATACAATCCTATATTCTGGCAAAAACTTTAGGGATCAGACTCTCCATATATTTTTTTCTTCCAATTTATCTTGGCATTAGACATTTTACTAAAATAAGTTATGAGAATGGTTGTTTTGTTTTAGTTTCCAAATATGTTATATTCTAACATTATATATAATTTTGAGAAGAGAGGTAGTGCTATGCTCCTTCCTGTATATGTAACTTCTAGACTTAATTAGAAAGTCATGGTGTATACTTGACTGCAATACACCAATTCTAATTAATTCTAGATTCAGGAGGTCAGGGTCTTTCACAGCCTTCCTGTAGTGCCAGTTTGCTACTTCACTGCCTCCATCTCAGCGGTTCAGGTTCAGCAACAAGTCTCCCAATAACTATTAATGTTGTGATTAGATGAAGGGCAGAGAAGTAGTCTTCAAGAGCAACCTCTTGCTCTTGAAGCTATGCTAATGATAGAACTTCAATAGCATGCAACAAGCACGAACCAATGAGGAATATCTCTCCCTCTCTCCCTCTCTCCCTCTCCTTCCCTCCCTCCCTCCCGCCCTCCCCCCTCTCTCTGTGTGTGTGTCTGGCAGAGAGAGAGAGAGAGAAGATTTGAAGCTAAATCATAAAATTACTTGCTGATTAGAACTAAAAAGATCTTGACTTAATGAAAATCATAAGGCATTAAAAGAGCATGCTTTGTTTTAAGTGCCCCAGAGCAAGTTCAAGGTTGTTCTATGGCCCTTGAAATACCAACCATCATTTAATTAAGGGTGCTCCAACTGAAAAGCTACTTCCATATTATTTTTGCTCCATAGGTCTCTGCTATTTTTTCTTTTACATTTTCCTTTTGCTTTCAAATGATTGCAGTTTTCACTGCAGACACTTTTCAATAGCTAGCTGAAAAGGAGAGTATTATCAGTCTTTAGTCCATGTATATAAAACAAATCTGTTAACAAACAATTGTACCTGAACTCATAGCTAGACGCCCTTGAAATAAATTACTATTCATATAATTTCTCAACTTTTAGACAAATATTTTTCTGTAAAAGATAAAATGATTTCCTGTACAACATTTCTGTTAGACTAAATTGTCTGGCACATTATATGTACCAGACACTTTAGACACAATACAACAATATAGCAGGTCAGAAATATTAGTTAAGTACTAAACAGCGCTTACAGCAGTATTTCCCCACAGAGTTTATGTATGACTCAGTGTACTGTATTATCAATGTTATTTTCTAGCTGCAATGACAATTACTGTATTTTTCAGAGTATAAGACACACCTTTTTCTCTCAAAAAAGGGGCTGAAAATCTGGGTGCATCTTATACACACATGAATACAGCATTTTTTTTTGCCTCCTGAAACCCTGCCCCTTCACCAAAACAGCCATGCATAGCTTGTAGGAGGCTTTCAGAGAGCTCCTGGGGGCAGCGGAGGGCAGAAATGAGCAAAAAATGGACCGTTTTTTGCTTGTTTTTGCCCCCTCCCCCCCCGAACACTCTACAAGCCTCCTAAGGGCTATTCATACCCTTTTTGGGGGAAAAATAGGCCAATTTTCGGAAAAAAATGGGCCATTTTGGGGAGGTTTGCGGAGTGCAAAAACTTTTTTTAAATTTGCCTCTTCAAAACCTTGGTACTATGATAGCAATAGCAATAGCAGATTTTTATATACCGCTTCATAGGGCTTTCAGCCCTCTCTAAGCGGTTTACAGAGTCAGCATATTGCCCCCAACAACAATCCGGGTCCTCATTTTACCCACCTCGGAAGGATGGAAGGCTGAGTCAACCCTGAGCCGGTGAGATTTGAACCGCTGAACTGCTGATCTAGCAGTCAGCCTGCAGTGCTGCATTTAACCACTGCGCCACCTTGGCTCTTATGTGTCTTATACGCTGAAAAGTACAGTATATCTTCTTAGTACAAAACCAGATAATCATCAATTGCCTACCCTTCATCTGGTTTCTCATGAAAAGTTATTAGTGGGGGCAGTGTGACCATAGCTAAAGGTACACCAAAGAAGTACTAAGGACTCCGGAAGTGTTTGAGTGCTGCTCCTAGGATAAGAACCTAGGAGCAAGTAGTATGTTAGATGGATTCTCTCTTGGTTGTTGCACATGTGGTGGTAAAGACAGGAGAGGTGGGAGCCTAGCTCATGTTGAGTGCTTAAGCTATAGCACTGTGTGGGTTCTCCCCCAGCCCCTGATGTCTCAAGATGTAAAAGATTGGTTGGAGGGAGATAGCAATGCTCTCAGCTCTAATAAGAGGGAGATTGGGAAGGGAGAGTTGATCACCTTGGGGCATATGAGGCAGGACAATATATTAGAGTGGTGACTTCAGAAGCCAGTGGACAAGTTGTTAGGGAAAGAGTCCCGGATGTGTAGTATTGGTGGCATGTTTCTAGGCCCCTGAGCTGAGTCAGTTTCTGGACAGTATACTCTCAAAGGTCCCGAAGTTATAAATTAGAATAACAGAGTTTGAAGGGACTTTGGAAGTCATCTTGTCCAACCCCCTGCTTAGGCAGGAAATCCTACACCATTTCAGACAAAAGATTATCTAATCTTTAAAACTTTCAATGTTGGAACATTTACAACTCCTGGAGGCAAGTTCCACTGATTGTTCTAATTGTCAGAAATTTCTCCTTAGTTCTAAGTTGCTTCTCTCCTTGATTAGTTTCCACTAATCACTAATTGGTGACCTCAGGTGCTTTGGAGAATAGTTTGACTCCCTCTTCTTTGTGGCAACCCCTGAGATATCAGAACACTGTTAACATGTTACCCCTAGTCCTTTTCATAAGACTAGACATATCCAGTTCCAGCAACTGTTCTTTATATGTTTTATTCTAGAGTCCCCTAATCCTCTTTGTTGCTCTTCTCTGTACTCTTTCTAGAATCTCAACATCTTTTTTACATTGTGGCAACCAAAATTGGATGCAGTATTCCAAGTGTGGCCTTACCAAGGCATTAAAAAATGGTATTAACACTTCATGTGATCTTGATTCTATCCCTCTGTTAATGCAGCCTAGAACTGTGTTGGCTTTTTTGGCAGCTGCAGAACACTGCTGGCTCATATTTAAGTAGTTGTCCACTAAGACTTCAAGATCCCTCTCACAATCACTACTACTGAGCAAGGTATCACCTATAGTGTACCTGTGCATTTTGTTTTTCTTGCCTAAATGTAGAAGCTTACTTTTTTCACCATTGAATTTCATTCTGCTAGATAGCACCAAGTATTCAGGTATGTTAAGATTCTTCTGTATCTTAAAGCTATCTTCCGGAGTATTGGCTATTCCAGCTAACTTGGTGTTGTCTGCAAATTTGATGAGTTTCCCATCTATCCCCTAATCCAAATCATTGATGAAGAGTACCGGGCCTAAAGCAGAGCCTTGGGGTATTCCACTGCATACTCCCTCCATGTAGATGCAGTTCCAACCTGTTGAGTTGATTGGTCAACCAGTTACGAATTCATCTGGTGGTGATGCTGTCTAAGTCACACCCTTCCACCTTATCAAGTAGTAGGTTATGGTCTACTTTGTAAAATGCCTTACTGAAGTCCAAGTAAATTATATCGACAACATTCCTCTGGTCCACTAGTTCTGTCACTTTGTCAAAGAATGCAATAAGATTAGTCTGTTTTAGACAAACCCATGTTGGCTTTTGGTTATTACTTTGTTTGCTTCTAGGTTTTCACTGATTCATTGCTTGATTACCTTTTCCAGAAATTTCCCTGGCATTGAGGTCAGACTGATGGGTCTGTAGTTTCCTGCATCTATTTTCCCCTTTTTGAATATAGGATATGACCTCTTTTCCAGTCTTCTGGCAGTTCACTTACTATTTTCTTCCCTATTTTAACTTGTGTTCCTAACAGGTTTGGCTATTGCTCATGAATGCCAGATTGATCAATAATAAGTCTACCCTTACACAAGATATTATTGAGGGAGAGAGAACTGATGTGACATGCAATACCAAGATCTGTCTGATCCTGGAAGAGGAAGTGCCCCTCTTGGCGATGTACCCAGCTGGGCTTTAGGGTTTGGCATCAGCTAAGATCCCAGGGCAGGAGAGGTAGAGGGGCAGTGGTAATCAGAAAGTATTTTTTGTCTTTCAGAGGCCTTGCTTCTCAAGTTTCTGATTGTGAGTCCCTATTTCTGAAGTTAAGCTGACAGGATCAGTTGGCAGTGTTGCTTTCAGGCCTGCAGTTGTATCCCTTTTAGGATCTTTGGCATGCCACACTCTCTCGTATTTCGTTATGCTGTTTCATTAGTGTAGTAGTTGGGAGGGGGGAATAGAAAGGAGTAGAATTGTGGAATGTGTTGTTGTCATTCTTTTCTAGAAACCCAAGATCATCTTTTGTCTCCACACCTCTGCACCTGATCGGAACCAGTTGGGTGGAGATGCCAGCATGGAAGAAGAAGATTGGACCATGTGATGGATTTGTGGGTGTGGGGACAAGATAATGAACTTTCAATTGGGTGGGAATCTGATGTAACTTCCAGAATTGGGATTGCACAGATGTGCTAAGATGTCTGATTTATTAAATTTGAACTTTAAGGATAATTTTGCCTTGGACTCTTATTTAATTCTAAATGATACTTGGAAAGCTGACATTATCCCAATTCTACCTTCAAAATAAATCTTGGGTGTTGATTCCCAATGCTGACTGACCCGGTCAGCGTAAAATATCAGCGAACAATTATGAGAAAGCCTTTTGAGATAAGAAGCTGAGATGAGACGCTTCTCTTCAAATCTTCAAAGGCGAAGCAGTTTCTGTTATTCTGTAATTCTGTTATTCTGTTAAAATTATTGCATCTGGCAAGAGGCACAGCCTGAGGGAGAGAAACGGAGGGGAATGGAGAGGCTTATTATCCACATGACTAGAGGATGGCCAGAAGATCTGATGAATGGAGATCCCAGCCATCCTTACGCAGTCATCTCTGATGGGCTTCCCAGACCATTTTGGACAACTAAACGTGAGTGCATGCTCCCTCTTCTTCCCCCCAGTCAAGGCTTGGAAAACAAACTGGAGTGGAGATTTTGATTTCTTCCAAACAGCGATAAATGAAATGAACCAATACCATGAACTGAGTTGAAGACAGAATCCCTATCAAAATGGGAAATTCAACCCAGCCAGCAAGAAGGGATTTGGCCAACATCTTTCACTTGCCAGCTACCGGAAATTGGGCTGCAGCTTGTGAGTGAAGCACCACCAAATTGGGCTTTCTTCCCAGAGTATGGATGGATAAGAAGCCAGTGGGCATCTCCTTGGCCATCAACATGGGAAAATCCTCCAAGCCAGCAGAGGGGGCCTGGGCCCATAACTCCTCCAAGCCAGCAGAGGGGGCCTTGACCCATACTCCTTCAAGCCAGCAGAGGGGGCCTTGGCACATAACTCCTCCAAGCCAGCAGAGGGGGCCTTGGCACATAACCCCCCCTTCCAGCCATTGTTGGGTGAACTGCAACCTGTGAATCAGGCAACCCCGGGATGGGTCTTAACCCCAGGTCATGGATGGAAGGAATGCCAGTGGGCACCTGCCCTCCCTCAGCAGATGGCACCATGGCAGATAACTGGGTAGTGGCCCGAGGGATTGACTGGTTCCACTCTCTCCTGCAATGCTCCAACAGGTTCTTACCCCACCTTCCTACAGAGAAAGGTTCTCAACAATGGAAGAAGGGATTACAAAGGGGCAAGCTACAGAATGGATGGCGGAACAATGTGATGAGGCAGTTCCTAAGTTTAGAGCTGTAACTAGGTTCCTTTCCTCGTGGGGGCCAATAAAATGCCACCATTGCTCTCAACTTGGCCACAAAGCGTCAGAGTTCTTGGCTCCAGACCCAATGCCACAAACGTGTGTACCAACTGCCATGGCAATAAAGAGAAGGCCCCAGATGCCACCAGAAAAGAGTCATCTGGGCCAACAACCTCTGGAAGAGGATCTCGAACTTAAGGTGATGAAGAGTCCTACCAGGGTGGGAATCTGATGTAACTTCCAGAATTGGGATTCCATAGATGTGCTAAGATGTCTGATTTATTAAATTGGAACTTTAAGGATCGTTTTGCCTTGGACTCTGATTTAATTCTACATGATACTTGGAACGCTGACAATTGCTAGTATAGCAGACTCCTACTGTGTGGCAATCTCCCTTTCTGAGCTGCTAGAGGCTATTTCGTGATTGTCGGTGGATTTTGATCTGTCAGGATCCAGGAGAAGGAATGTCTCTGCCATGGCTCATGCTCTCGGGAAATTCTTATTCCCTGACTCCAACCCTCCTGATATTTCAAAAGAGCCTCAATACATAGTTCTGCCAGATGGCTGGGGGCCCAATGGGCGAGCTTCTTACTGGAGGTTGCTGACTAAAATTTAATGCTGCCTTTCCCATGTTTCTGGCTTCTTTGCCATATCGTCTCCTTGATTTTATCTGTTAATGTTTTTGTATTGTAAACTGCCCTGAGTCATTGGATACAAGATGAGCAACAAATAAATTTTGTGAGATAAGTGGAGTGAAAAGACAGAGAAAACTAAGGAAATACATTTAAACTGGAGCCACATTGATGATTCTAGTAATTCTTTGTGGTTTTATCCCTTTGAATCAAATCTTTAAATTGAAAGGAATATCAAAAGATAACATAAATCAAAAGAACTATGACCTGATTATTCCTTTTGTTTTAGCTCAATCTTGTCCTTTGAAACATGGATTTATTTGCTATCAAATTCTTATTCCTGAACTGTCATATTGTTAATAAACAAATATATCCTGAATTTACCACAATGTATCATCTTTTGACATCAACATAATTACTTGTTATAATCATTGACAGTTTTTGCCATTCGGATCATACAATTGCAGCATGCAAGGTTGAATGGGAAAGAAAACACACATGGAAGATAATAAGTACTTTGAAATCTGACCTCATTCACTATAGACAGCATGTGTTTAAGCTAAATTGCTCCAGTTAGTTCTATCCCAGCTTCAGCAACCTTCCCTTTCAATTATGAATAGCAGGAAACTTGAGAAACCCTCCACTGCTGATTTAGCTAGTTTTATAACAAAAAGGCAATAATTAAGGTGCAGGAATACCAGGAAAAAAGAATAGTGTAATGAATTAGATTAGCTGATCAGCAGCAGGAAGAAAAAAATGGTAAGTCTCAGAATGGAGGAGGCCAAAAGGACACAGATGGGAGAAAGATAGGCAGGTGCCTTCTAACCATTGATCCAACACAGTTCCAAATGGAAAGAACATATTTTTTTTGATCCTTCAAACCCAGAAAATATTAAAAATCCATAAAATTCTCAAATCTAATTTTAGGGAAATTTGATATCTCAAATTCATTTGAATATCTAATTGGGTGGTTCCATTAGATTAGGGGTGTCAAGCTGGTGGGCCATGGGTTGGATGCATCATGTGCGGCCCATTCCCACCACAGCTCCGAAAAGGGGAAAAAGTCACAATACATCATATGATGGCAACGTGACATCGCAAGTTTGAGACCCATGCACTAGATTGCCATGAAACTGAATCACAAATCTCTACATACATATGTGAGATGGGTGGCTATATAAATTGAATGAATGAATGAATGCATGAATGAATGAATACCTTCCCTGTTGTGGCCCAGCAGGAGCCGTTGGAGCTGCCACCAGACTCCAACAGTGAGGTGCCCTATGAGTCGGCTCTGGAAGATGTGGAGGACCCTGGACAGGGTTCTGACTCTGAGCAGGGCACAGAGAGGCTGGTTGGCCACCAGGAAGCGCCTGAGGCCTGGAGCAGCAGTGAGAGCCAAAGGGAGTGTGCTTCCAAAGTCAATCCTTGGAGCAGTGGGGAGGAGACAAGGGAGTGTGATCCTGACGTCATGCATTGGAGCAGTGGGGAGGAGACAAGGGAGTTGGTCCTGGATGCCCGGCAACGGAGGGCTAATAGGCATAAAGAACAGTTACGCAGTTACAGGCGATAATTGAACTCAGCTGGTAGTAATTAGGCTCCTCTTAAGAGTATAAAAGGAATGGCTTTCCACAAGCTCATCGCAGGAATCAATGTATTTACTAGCGCTGGAGAAGCTATCATGGCTATCTTGGCAGGCTGGACTGCTGCCAAGGTCTAGTCGGTGCTGGATTACTGCCAAGGTCTAGTCTGTGCTGGATTGCTGCCAAGGTTTGTCTGTGTGTTAATAAATCCTTAAAGTATCTTTGTTTCGGTGTGCTTTGGTGTATGAAGAGGGGGGTCAGAACACTTCCCTAAGTTGAGTCTCGAGAAAAGCTGGTATCTTGGAATCAGTAAGCTTGTAGGAGTCTCCAAATTTCTTCTATGAATTTGGTTTAGGAGGACTTTATTTCTAACTTTATTTTTATCAGGTACTCATGAACACAGCACAAGTGAGAGATAAGGATAATTGCTTTCTACAGCTTGTTCACATAATAGAACATGCTATAGAACAAAACAGAAACATCAGTGGGTGTTCTGACATTCTCTCCTCTGAATAAAGACAAACCAATAACATGGAGTACTTTTTCATAGTCCTAGAAATCTAGAGATATTAATTCTATGAAGAGTACAACAAAAGTTATATATCTAAAAATTGAAATCCCCAGCAATATATAGTATTTTTTATAAAGGCTTCAGTTGAAAACAGGAAGAACAAAGGCTAGCATTAGCCCTGCAGGAGCTTAGTGATTGCTGCAAGAGATCAGACAATTGACATTTATTTTTCCATAAAAGAAGAGAAAAAGGAAAAAGGGAAAGAAACATGGTAATTGTAGGAGAGTGGACAGAACTGTATAATTACAGAAGCTCAGCTAATAAGGGTAATCAAATCTCATACTTCAAGGTGTGAAATAATTGCCTCATGATCAGAACAGAATTATTTCTCCTCCCAAATCTACAAAAGAGAACATTATCTGAATAAGCCAGGTATAAAGATGAGAGCTATTTTGGATTGCAGGAAAAGTTGGCATCATTATGTTGCATTCACTTTTAAAGATCAACCCTCAAATATGATTTCTTGGAAGCATTGAAAATAATGTACTTTCCCCTAGAGTAAATTCTGCTAAATAAACAGCTAACCCTCAGTTTATTATCTTAATCCTGAAACATATTCATAGCAAATCTCAGCCCTACAGTAGTAAGTAAGGTAGTTTGGGGTAGTGTTTAGGGAATCAGGCTAGAAACTGGGAGACTATGAGTTTTAGAACATTTTAACCTCCCAACGACCAATAAGATCACACAGGTTGGGCCTCCTCTGGGTGCCGTCGACCGGACAATGCCGGTTGGCGGCTCCCCGAGGGAGGGCCTTCTCTGTAGCTGCACCGGCCTTGTGGAACGAGCTTCCTGCTGAGATCCGGACCCTCACCACCCTCCCAGCCTTCCGTAAAGCGACTAAGACCTGGCTGTTCCAGCAGGCCTGGGGCTGTTGAGTATTCCAGCCCCATTCGATGAAATGGATGCTGTGTTGATTTTAATTTTGTAATTTTAAATGTTTTAAATGTTTTTATTTGTTGTTTTTATTTGCTGTGAGCCGCCCAGAGTCCCTAGGGAGTGGGCGGCATACAAATACCATTAAAGTTTGAAAGTTTGAAAGTTTAGGCACAAAGCTGGGTCAGTCATTTCTGTCAGGTCTAGGAATGAGGCAATGGCAAATACTTCTGAAAAACTTACCAAGAAAACTGCAGGGACTCTGAGAATCAGATATGACTGAACAAAAGAAGAAAGTAGTGAAATTAACAAAACCTCCTGGCATTGCTCCTGGCCTCATGGTACCATTAAATGTGCCTCATATGACTGGAAAATATAGATTTTTTATGAACCCGCTTGACATTTCCCCCCTCTCCTCTAAAGGTGATATTGCTTTGATGTGACAATAATCAATTATTTCCCCTTATAAGGAAATATCTGAATTGTTACATTTACTAGGTACATTTTTTGGCTAGAGATTTATGTCTATTTTTTTTCCTAATTGCATTTACAAAAACTAAACAGTGAGAATTCTCTGGTCCTCATCATTAGTTCAACATATAGGCAACAGCACAAGAAAACTTGTCACCTATCTCCCCCCCCCCCACCAAGAAACAATATGATGATGCAAGTTCAGCTAGTTTCAAAGACAGGCAGACGCACTTCTATGTATAGATATTAATAGACCAATGATCTGATTCAGTATATTAAATATGATTAATTGATATCTTGGCTCATACAGCAAAATGTTATTGGTTAATAAACACTTTGTAAGACTTTGAAAATGATACTAATTACAACTCCCACTAACTGGAATGGAGCCAGACTTCATTCTTCAGGTTTGTGAGGTAGACAGGCAGAAAGATATACACAGAGGCACAGGATATCTGCATGGGAGCAGGTTATTCATGAATGAGATTTTCAGAAAGGTTTGGGGATGCCTTTGAATGTCATGATGCCTATGAGCTACTCTACAATAAATGAAGCAAATTATCTATTCACACTGATGCTTTATGTTTTTGCTGACCGGAGAATGAACCTTTCTATAGCTATTGGGATGCCTAGATATTACCCACTGGAAGGAGAAAAAATGTTACAATTCCATATAGAAAATTATTGTTTTATTTTTCATTTTTTAAAACTTTTTAGCATAATTCAGAGTCTGGCTTCATTAGTCAAAACAATGATTGTGTCTAATTAAAAGGTCTGTACAAAGCTTCAAAGGGTGGCAATGATCAATGTACTTATTTTTACAAGTGAAGCTAAGATGCCATGTTGCTTTGCTTTTTGTTGTTCAAATGGTATCTCAGACATCTTCAGTTGCTGGAAAAGGCTTCTGTGCATATGTTGTAGGAGGCAATTGGAGCAATGTGGAGGACTTTAATTATTCCATGTCACAACCAGGTGCAGGATCATTTGCTTGATTCAAAGTGAAATACTTTCTGACAACCTTGCATATGCCTATTTATAATCTGCAGCAAGTTAGCACATTTTCATTAAAATCCCACATTGGAAAGCAGATGCTAAGATGGAGATAGTTTGGTTTGAAGTAAAATAAGCTAAAACTGACATTTGGGAAATGAAAGCATAATACTTTTTCAATTGGCTGTAATTTTTTTGAGTCAAACTTCATAACAACCTGAGATTGTGAAATTTTTTCTTTTGAATAAACACTGCCATTTCTCTAGAAGCCACGTACCAAATCATCTTCCTGATCCTTTTGTGCTGCTGGATACAACAAAACACTTAAATTTGTCTCCCTCGGGTACTTCTTGACTTCAATGCATGCTATCCTTCTCAATTATATGATGGGAGGAACATTTTCAAGGACAAAAGGAAAGAAATCATTTTGATCCCTTATAACATAATATCTCTGCATTCAGCCTTTGCTCCCAATATTTTTACAGCAGTTCTTACTGACACTAATAGCAATTGCTGTACAATTATGTGGGATGTTTTTCTCAGAACAACTGGAAATACCTCCAAGTAAATTCTTTCTCCATACTTCTATACCAGAAGCTGCTATCTGTCCCTTTCCACCCCACTCTTCATATTTCATGACTGACCAAACAATATTTTTACTATGGTACATTAGTGAGTTCTGGAAAATAAATGACCATACTTATTGCCTTTTTTACACATTTTAATTATTATTAAAACACTTTAATTTATTTATAGTTTGCAAAACATTGACTTTAAATTAGAAATGGTTCTGCAATCCTAATTTGCAGGTGGAAAATGTCTTTTGGACTTTATATTTTCAAAATCAAAATCTGGTGGGATGAAGGAAATGCCATTCAGGAACCTTTTGGGTTTTTTTCTTCCAAATTGTTTAATCTTCCCAAAATATGGGCAATCACTATTTTAGTTGGGTTATACATCCACCTAGGGATATGTAACCCCTTAAGGACATTCATAGAGAAGACTAAATAGAACATAGGTATTTTCCTGTGCGTGGAAGCTATAAATTAACCAAAGTACAGCAATTGTACTGGGAAAAGTATCATGAAATGAACCATACAATTTCAGGCTGAAAAAATGAAAAAGCTAATAAATATTTGTTTTGGACTTCTTTCTTTGCAACATCTGTTATTCTAGATGATTGTGATTACTAGATTGTAGAAATAATAGTGGAGTTATGCAAAATATTGAGCCATGTTGAGCTGTGCTCAATGTTGGTTTAATATGTGTGAACTTAGCCAACTATAATATGTGAATAAGCACTAAGGTTCCAGAGCAAGAGTGCAGTTGTTATTTCCTTTTTTGAGGCCAAAGTACAGAACACAATGTACTCAGAGGCAGTAAAACCTATAGTTTTGCTCCTTTCTCCATTCTTTGACTCATATAATTCTATATAGTGTTAGACCAGTGTTTCTCAACCTTGGCAACTTGAAGATGGCTGGGGAATTCTGGGAGTTGAAGTCCAGACATCTTCAAGTTGCCAAGGTTGAGAAACACTGTGTTAGACAAAAGCAAGACCCTAACTAACCCTAAAAGCATTCAAGGGTATATAATGTACTGTAGTTAAATGTGCAATTCTTACCTTCTCATATATCAAAGACATGTGTCATATGTAAAAAGGAAAACTGAAAATCTTGTTTTATAAGACTGCTGAATTAACTACCCACTTTTTAATGCATACAACTGGGATACTTTTTACAAGCAGCTCAAAAGTATAAAATTATCAAAACCTCTTATTTAACAATCATCAGTTCATCAATTTAGCTTCTAATAAGAAAATATTTAAAAATAGTAACAACAAATATTAAATTAAAATTACCTAAATAATCTCAATATCAGAATGTTTAAAGGTACAAAAGCTCTATCAACTCTATCAATGAGATTCAGTTTGGTGTAGTCATTCAGGCTAGAAAGTGGGAGATTTAATCCTGTCTTGAGCACAAAGCTAGCTGGGTAATGTTGGGCTAGTTACAATATTTCAGACATAGGAAGGGGGCAATGCAGAACACTTCTGAAAAACTTGTGAAGAAAATTGTGAGGACATAATCAGGAAGTTGCCAGGAGTCAAAAGTACCAAAAAACCAACATAACCCATAGATCATATTAAGAATCAAATAACATTGTTAAGTCCTGTTTCAAAGATATTCTGAAACTCTGGTGCAAGAACAATTGTCAAGGATTAATCCAAACAACCAAATTCAATCCAAATTCAAGAACACTCATCAGTAGTTAATCACCTTGTCACAGATTTTAAGCAGTATTATTTGTCTTTTCATCTACAAAGGGAATTAAAATAATTAATGTTATAAGCCCTGCCATACCAATACTTCTCTGACAGGTTAGAAAAAATATAACAGTGTCTATTGCTTCTATACAATATTCTAATTATGATTAAAGTACATTTCATTTTTTTTCAGGAGAAAAAAATACTGGTTATTATTAGATGGTAGGACTATAGAAAATAATCATTTTCACCAGGTTAGGATTTCTTTTTTTTTTTTTTTTTTTTTTGTAATATAAAGATTTTATTGGTAAAAAGAAAATACAACATCCATAACTTGTAACAAACAATACAACTACATTTCGCGATATTCCCATACTATCAAATCATTATAAACATCAAAGGTTAGGTATCTTTCCCTCCCTCTTTTCTTCCCTCCCCCCCTTACTTCCTTCTCCCCTGCCTTCCCTCCTTTCTTTTCTCCTTTCCTCCTTTCCTTCCCCGTCCTTTCTCTCCCTCGGTCCCCCCCTCCTTCTCACATACCTTTCCTCCTTCCCTGCCTCTTTCCCTCCTCCTTCCTTTTAATCTCCCTCCTTTCCTCCCTCCTTCCCTCCTTCCTTTCAACTCTCCTTCTCTCTTTCTTTCCCTCCCTCTTTCCCTCTTTACTACCCTCTTCTCTTCCCTCCCTCCTTCCTTCCCCAGTTTTTCCTCTTTCTCCTCTTCTTCTTTCTTCCCACCTTCTTTCCCTTCTCTTCTTTCTCTTCCTCCTCTTTATCCTTCCCCCCTTCTTCTGCCTTTCCTATTCCTCTCCTTTCTCCTCTCCATCCTGACTTCCCTACTGCCCTCCCTCCCTCCCTTCTAACCTTTATTACATTTGCATGTTTTCCTCTGCTGAGGACAACCTGGTTTTCTTTCCCTTTCCTTGCTTGAAGAGGCAAGGATTATAAGTCCTCTCGCCTCATCTAAAATGAAGTTTGATCGCTAATTTTATGCAGGTAATTATAGCGGATTTCCTATCAGCTTTTTAAAGTTTTCCCAACATTGTAGCGTAACAAAATTGCTCGACGGTGGGTTCTCGCCCCTGATACATTTCTCCTTTCGTTTATCTCTCAGTTGTTGTATATTGTTCATTTGAGTTATTAGTTTAATCGTATTAGGTTAGTCAGCTATCTCTTTTTATGTCTAGGTCTTTACTGACTCATCAAGCCATTTGTATAGCTTCTCCCAGACTGTATAAAAGTCTGTGTCTTCTTTGTCATTAATTCGCATCGTCAGTCTATTCATTTCTGCTAGTTCTAAAATTTTATTCATCACCATAGTGTTGGTGGGGGCATTTTCACTCTTCCAGCACTGTGCGTAAACAATCCTTGACGCTGTCAGAATATGGACTAGGAGGTATTGGTCAGATTTGCAAATTTTTTGATCTATTATTCCTAATAAGAAAGTTTCCGGCTTAAGGCATAGTTTAATTGACAGGATTCCATTCAGCCATCCTAGTATTTGCTTCCAATATGCTTTGGCTACCGGACACGTCCACCACATATGGTAGTACGTGCCCAGCACCGTTTTACATTTCCAGCATATGGCCGAAACTTTTGAAGACATTTTCGCCAGTCTTGTCGGTGGAAGATGCCAGCGGTAGAACATTTTATATATATTTTCTTTATAGGCCGTCGACTTTGTCAATTTTAGGTTCCATTCCCAGACTCTTTCCCAGTCGTCTAGGTCTATTGTGTGGCCAATGTTTTGGGCCCAGGTTACCATGACTTCTTTTACCCTTTCTGCTTCCGTTTTTCGAATCAGTAAGCAGTTGTATATTTTTGAAATTAATTTCTCATCTGGTCCAATTAAAATTTTATCTAATTCCTGGTTCTTGTTCTGGAAGCCAAGTTGTGCTAGATCGAATTTGTGTTTGTTTTGAATTTGGAGATATGGCCACCAATCAATGTTTATTCCCTTATCAGCCAAATTTTCCCTGGGGTTTAGTTTGTTTTGGTCGTCTAGCAGCTGTTGGTAGGTAACAATTTTATCCAAGTTTACCAAATTCGGGTATATCAGGGCTTCCGTCGGAGATATCCATTTAGGTAGTTGCGTGTAGTATCTCCTTCTAATTTCGAGCCAGTCCTTAATCAATACCCCCCTTAAATGGTGACTACTAAAATAATTGTGGATTTTATTTCCCTCGCACCATAGGTAGTTATGCCACCCGTATTGCAGGTCGTGGCCCTCTATTGTTAAGATTCTTTTATTAGCTAACATTACCCATTCTTTTATCCACATAGTTGTTGCTGCTTGATGATATGTTTTCCATTCCGGTAATCCCATTCCCCCTTGAGTTCTTTTATCCTGCAGGTGCATATATTTTATTCTGGGCTTTTTACCATTCCATATAAAGTTTCGAATCATTTTGTCCAAATCATTATAAAATTTTTCCCCTAGCTTGACCGGTGCCGTTTGAAATAGGTAGAGGATTTTTGGCAGAACATTCATTTTAATTACTGCGACTCTTCCCATCAGTGATAGTTGTAGTTTTGACCAGTTTTTTAAGTCCTTTTGGGTATTCTGTAACAACTTATCATAGTTGTCTTCTTTTATGGAAGAGCATTTCGCAGACAGCCAGATCCCTAAATACTTAATTTTTTTAGTTACCTTTAATTCCATTGTTTCCTCTAGTTCTCCAATCTGGTTTTTGGGGAAGTTTTTTATATTCATTTTTGTTTTTTCCTTGTTTATTTTTAAACCGGCCACACACCCAAAGTTCTCAATGTCCTTCATCAAATTCGGTCCTGAAAGTAAGGGGTCTTCTATGATAAAGACCATGTCATCCGCGAAGGCCTGTACTTTATATTGTTCTCTTTTTATGGTCAAGCCCCTAATTTCCTGATTTGATCTTATCCGATTTAAAAGGACCTCTAGTGACGTAATAAATAGTAGTGGGGAGAGCGGGCACCCTTGTCTAACACCCTTTCCAATTTGTATCCTCTCCGTTAGTTCCCCATTGACTATAATATTTGCAGATTGCCGTGAATATATAGATTCTATAATCCTAATAAATTTATCGCCAAATTTCATCATTTTTAGTTGAGTGGTTAGAAAGTTCCAATCTAGGTTATCAAAGGCTTTCTGAGCGTCGACAAAGATTAATGCGAGTTGTTTCTCGGATCTTGTTTGATAGAATTCCAGGGTATCAATTATTATTCTTGTATTGTTTCTAATATGTCTTTTTGGGAGAAAGCCGTTTTGATCCGAATGTATACTCTGATTTAATATTATTTTTAGTCTTTCCGCCAATATTGATACAAAGATTTTGTAATCTGCATTTAACAGGGATATGGGTCTATAATTTTGGACCTTGCTACTGTCCGCCTCTTCCTTTGGTATTAGGGTGATGTAAGCTTCCCCCCATGATTTTGGGACCCTACCATTTTGTAATGCCTCATTACATAGTTCTAATAGTTTATCTTCTATGGTATTTTGAAGTTTTTTATATATTTCCGACGGAAGCCCATCCGGCCCAGGTGTTTTATTGTTTTTTTGTTTTTGAATGGCCTTTTTCAGTTCTTCTTGTGTGATTTCTTTATCGAGCATCTCTCTCATCTCCTCCGACAAGACTGGAAGCTTCTGCTTTATAAGGTATTTTCTAATGTCTTGTTCATTAATTTCGTCTTGTTTATATAGTTTCCTATAATAGTTCTGTACTATCTTTTTCTTTTCTCCTATTTCTTGTTTCAAATTCCCCTCCTCGTCATACAGTTGTTTAATAATTCTTTTGACCTTCTCCTTTCTTATTTTGTGGGCCAACCATCTCCCAGTTTTATTTGCATGTTCAAAATAATTCTGCTTCATTCTCTTAATGTTTTGTGCTATTTCCTCTTGAGAGATCAAATTTATTTGGTGTTTAATTAACTCTCCTTTTTCCCTGTGTCTACTATTTTCTGGCTCTTTCTGGGTCAGCAGTTCCGTCTCTCTTAATTCTTTGTTCAGTGTATTAAGTTTTTCCCTGTGTATTTTGTTTCTTCTTATTGTATAGGCTATGGATATTCCCCTCACAACTGCCTTCATCGTGTCCCAAACATTTTGTATTGAGGTCTGCTCTTTACCGTTTTCTTTAAAGAAGTAGCCCAATTCCTTTTCTATTTGTTGTACAAATTGTTTCTCTTGTAGTATGTTCTGGTTTAATGTCCACCTGGCTTTTATCCTTGCCTTCCCTTTCCATTGCCATAAGACTGGGTGATGATCGGCCCACTTGTTGGTTATTATTTCAATATTTACAGTATCCATGAGTAGCTCCGAGTTTGACCAAACCATGTCGATACGGGACCATGAATTATGTGGATGGGAGTAAAACGTGTACTGTTGCATCTTGTCATTCATTGCTCGCCAGACATCATAAAGATCTAAATCCTTCACCATATTTACATAGGCAGACGGTAGTTTCCTTCTTGTGCTTTTCTTGTGAGTACCCTTATAGTCCATCTTACCGTCTGCAATAGCGTTGAAATCCCCTAGAATACATATATTTTGCCACTCTATTTCATTTATCCTCTTATATAGATTAATATAAAATCTCTCTTGTTTTTGATTTGGGGCATAGATTCCAACTAGTAAAAAATTTTTCCCACCATTAATTATCTCCACCATTAATACCCTACCGTCTTTGTCTGCATATATTAATTTGGGGTTCAACCATTCTTTTATATACATTACAATTCCTCTTTTTCTGGTTTGTGCTGACGAGCAGAATGTTTTACCTAGTTTTGGACAGACCAACAGGTTATTGTATTTTTCTTTAATGTGGGTTTCCTGCAGACAGATTACATCTAACTTTTGTTTCACTAGATCCAACAGTACACGTTTTCTTTTGGAAGTTATGTTAAGACCATTTACATTTGCTGATAGTACATTCGTTTCCCATTCTTCAATTCCCTTACACGTTATTCGCTTTGAGGGCGCCTTTGGATCGAGTCTCGATGGGTGACCTTGCTCTCGGATCTTCTCTGCCATATCTCTCTCGTTCTCTGGCCTCTCCTGGCCCCCGCCCCTCTGGTTGAGTGTCAATTATAGTGTCCTCCTGTCTTAAAAGTCCTTCTTTATTAAATCTCTCATCGTCTGCTAGTAAAAGTTCCTGGAATTCTTGAGCTTTCGCCAAGGTGTCTATTCGGTATTTCTTTTCCCTCCATGTTATCAGCATTCCTTCTGGAAGGAGCCATCTGAACTGGATTCTGTCTCTGTTTAAACGTGTGGAGAGGAAGTTGTATTTCCTTCTCTTCTCTCTGACTCTCCGTGGAGTCTGTTTTAAGATGAGAATTTCTTTACCTTTGTATGTTAGAGAGTCCCCTCTTATTGTACTTAGAATGTCCTCTCTCAGCTGTCTTCTCAACACCCTCACATGGATCTCCCTCGGAAGCCGGTGGCGTCTCGCGAAGCCTGTATTGACTCTATAGGCTTCGTCCAGATCATTAATAATCTCTGACAGGTTAGAAAAAATATAACAGTGTCTATTGCTTCTATACAATATTCTAATTATGATTAAAGTACATTTCATTTTTTTTCAGGAGAAAAAAATACTGGTTATTATTAGATGGTAGGACTATAGAAAATAATCATTTTCACCAGGTTAGGATTTCATTCTGTGTCCACGAGATCAGTGGAACTTAAATTGGACAATAGATAATTGGAGATATGATTGTAATAACACATGGAGAGCATAAGAATAGGGAATTACAGAGCACACAAGTTACAGAGCACAGTGAAATCAATGGGGAAAAATAGCTAGATACAACTTAATCTGTATCCAATTCCTCTAATCTCCATTCTATTTGAGAAACCTGCAAAATTGGAAAACCAAGATTAAGATTATTCTCTCTCTACGTGTATATTTGTATGTGTGGTTCTCTCATAAGATTGTTTAGGATGAAGGTACTAAGGAGAAATGGATTCTTTCTGTTTTGCTGCTGTTAATCCAGCAATTTCAGTTTTTGAAATCCAGCCATCAGCCACATTTGAAATGTGTACCCTGTCATATCACAAATGGCAAAAATTAGGTAGTATTGGCACAGCCTAATTTGTAGGGAAAAGGCATTTTAAAACTGCCATTTCATAACAGAAAAGGTCCTCTTGGCATTCCCACATAATTTACCATTTTGAAGCACTAACTAATAAGAGGCCCTCTTTATAAGTGCCAGCATTAGGGCCACAATTTGCTTGCCAGTTACATGAACATTTTCTTATTTTGCTGAGACCAAGATATGAAATAGTTTGTTTCAGATTGCTGTTATATTATCTCTTAAAATTGTTTTGGATGGCAGCATGGTGCCACCTTCTATGCCATAGGTGGCCTCCAGGAAGCTTCAAAACACATATCAACTGAGGTTAGAACTAGGGGTGTGAGCTGCAGTGGGAATTGAACACATATTCAGAACACTAGTTTTATGACCTAAGAAGTGTATTTTATGTAAAAATAGAGAAATTTTCCTTCCTCTAAGAGGACTGGTAGAAGTAAAGTAAAACCTTGTACACTAGGACATGACATAATGTAACTTAATACATATTTGTCTCTGAGAATTTATGGGAAGTGGACTACCATTCCGACAGTATATTCCTCCCACAACAGTGCTGAGCACCAGGATCCAGGTAGCTGCTAAAGCTAATAAACTGTCTATAAGACCAATGGCCCATTTGTTCACTTTCCAGCGGAAGACTTCAACTTCATTGAATAGCTGGTTGGCTACATCTGCTGAGACCCAATATGGGACATAGCAGGTCACATGGTGCCTCAAGGTATATGACCAATATCAAGATAGTATACAAAATGGTGTGTGTGTGTGTTTGTGTGTGTGTTTGTGTGTGTGTATGTATGTATGTATATATATATATGTGTGTGTGTGTGTGTGTGTATTTGTTGTGATAAATTATATATATATATATATATATATATATATATATATATATATATATATATATATATATATATATATATATATATATATATATATATATATATATATATATATATATATATATATATATACACACACACATATATATATATAAATACACACACACACACACACACACACATATATATATTTGTGTTGCCTTTATATTGGAAATATAATATTGGGTTTCTGTCGTGATGGACTCTTGTGACAAGCCGATTGACAGATAATGGAAGCAGTTAGCTCCTCCCATAATTGGGGCATACCAGGGGTTGTGACACTAAATATATATATAGTGTGTGTGCAAATTATTTATGTATAAAAATACAACATGGTTTTGCTGCCTTTCCTAACTAACTGAAAAGCAAATGTAGAAATCCAAAATAAGTAACCAAAATATGCAAAAATAACACTTTAACAAAATGGCTAAAAGGAGGAATGAGCTGAGAGCCTATGCGTTATTATGAACTCATAATTGCTCATATTTGTTGGTTGGCAGTAGAGATAATACTCTGCTAATAAACATCAATATTTGTAATCAAATATTTATTTGGCGTGATATGTGTTGTTGGAGTAAAAATGTCTGATTCAACATAAACTAGACATTAAGATTTAGGAAGGGCACAATTACAATTTAGTTTGTAAATCAAAGTTACAGAGTAAGTCCATTTGATTAAAACTGTTTAAGATTCAAGATTTTATTTTGGAAAAAAAGTGTTTCATAGATTATAGTAGGAATGCATCAAATGGTTGTAGCTGCTAATTTTTTTCCTTCTTTTGAACAGTCTTAATGCACAGCATCAATATGTACATCTATCCAGCACAAACCATTGCTTTTAAAAAATTTGCCAGTACTTTTGCACTTCAATAACTTCTACATCTTCCTTTTATTATCAATGGTAACATAGCCTGGGTATGAAGAATTTTTTCCTGTGTATCAGAAGAACTGAAAGATAACCCTAAGCAACTATTTTTTTTTTAAAAAACAATCCTTCATGTAGTTAAGTTGAGGGAAAGAAATAGTATTTTAAAATTAAATTTTAAAATAATCTTCAAGGTTCTGAACTGGCAGCTTCTTACATATAAGATGTATAACATCCCTGCTATTTTAATACTGATAATAAAGAGAAAGACTTAGAGGCTTTTAGATATCAGAACAACTATCATCTCAGCTGTAGAGGCACTTCTTCCTCTGTGAAGTAGCTAAAGTGAAGTAGCTAATGAACTAATGGGGTAACAAGAAAGGAAGTTAAGTATTTCTGCTGAAACTGACAAATGTATTTGGTAAGATGAGAAGAAAATACTACTTTAAAGCCACAGCAGTAAAACATGACGAGGTTAAATTTGTGATGGCAGGAAAGCAAGTAAAGGCTGATTTAAGGCATTTTTGATCTAAAGGAATAGTTGTTATCTTACGCTCTAAAACAAATTAGTTTTTAATCTGGATTCACCCATTCTGCTTTGATCACCATTAATTTTCTTTTTGCCCTGTTAGTTCCATGGAAGCATTCTACCAGTTTGTTTCCTTCTGCTTTATATTATGACCCCTTTCTGAACTACTTCTGTTCTCACTGTTTTGAAAAGAGAGAGTTACTAAAGGTCATAATAGCAAGCCACTAATATTCTTCAAAAGCACACGTCCTGGTTTCAAAGGCAAAAACTTTTTATCCGGAAGCAGTTTTGGTAGTTTTAGAAAACAGAGCAAATACTCATATTTTATGCTCTTAAAATACAATTGTTTCCCCAATTTAACTGTGAATGTATCTCTGAACAGAGATTTATTGTATCAACAAAACATTGTTTATACTTATTATAAAAAAGAAACCAGAAGAAATACTTAAAGCAATTTCAATGGAATCACAGCATGGATGATGAGAGAATATTCATCTTTATACTTGCTTTTGAATGTAATTTGGAGGACTTTAAAAAAAATGCTCTAGTCACATATCGTTTCAGTGGTGAGAAAAAGCTTCACAGTTGCAAAACAATTGGAGATGTGCAAAAAGAAAGAAGATTGCTGAAAATATAACTTTTTTTTTAAAGTCCAATAATCTTCATCCAGTTCCTAATCTTGGGTTTCTCATGATTGAAGTCTTTGATTTAGACAACTCTTGTGCAAATTTGGTCCAGTAATCTAGTTCTTGATTTATCTTTGAATTCTGGATTGATACTTTCCCTGCAAACTAACTATTTATACTATACTAACTATATTTGTAATGAATTTGCACTATTGCTTCAGTTTGCCTTTGGTTTTTTTTTTTTGCCAGAACAGGTGGTTATGTCGTGCCTCAGTTTATCCCAGGTTCTTTTTCCAATAGCACCAAGTTATCACCCCTCTTGTTTTATTGCTTTCATGTCTCTACTAAGCTAGGGAGTTTGTCTGACTTTTAAAGAGATAATGAAATCTAGAATTTAGAAATAGTGATGCTGTTTTAGACTTGCAAATGAAGAGAAAAAGTAATCCATTCTAATCAGCGGAGAGAACTGAAGAGTAAGGTTCAAAGCAATGGAAACTTCTTTCTTTCTTTCATACATTTCAGGAACACATAAGTCAGTCAAATGGAAGAGGAATAAGGAACTATCAAAGGAACACTTAGTAATATAAAGATACAAGTATTGCGAATAAGTCCAATATTTAGTGCACTATATTAAATACAGTAGACCAAGTGTTTCTTTTTTCTTTTTTTGACAAAAAAACCCAAGGTGACAAGGTTGAAAAACTAGATCTAATGGTCTAGATAATTTAATATTCAATATCTTCACATCTACCGGCATAGTACAGAAATATAAATAGTAAACTTGCAAATATTGTATGATAACAGGGAAATTATTTTAGTCAATTTGGATAATTTGTGTTGCATGCAGAAGAAAACCTTGCTGCCTCTACTTTAATCTTTAAGGACAAAGCAAGGCAGATCTAGAAATCAATCAACACAATATTTATTGTAAATTTATGAAAGATATATTGACATTTAAAAATATTACTCTATTGCTGGGTGTGACAGGAATAGCAACTCATCAACAGACGAATTACATGGTTGACATCTTTGTTCATAATTGCTGCAAACTATCCTTGCATTGAGATATAAAAAAGTTTGCAAAGCACTCTATAATTCTTGACAAGATCATAGAAAGTGTGAAACATTCACAACAAATGTCATGTGAAACACATTTTTTAAAAAAAACTGTTTTACTTCAGATTTAGCTTGCAGATAGATCTTGATTAAAAGATAAACCACTAACTTGTTTACTGGTTCCACTAAATCAGGGCTGTCAACACCCATGCCTGGTTTAGCGAAGGGGAAAAAAGCTCCGAAACTTCATGTGACACCGCCATGACAATACGAATTTGACATGCCTGTACTAAAGCTTAAAGGAAAAACTGAAAAAATTAGCTGACTCCTCTATATTGGATCAACATTAATATCTATCTAGTATGTACTTGACTTCTGTCAGTTCAAAATAAAAAAAATTCTTCATATGTGCTTCCATGCTTTAGTAATTGATAAAAGTTCCAGTTATTTAGAAAACTATTATAGTATTTCACACTATATTGAAAATATTCAAACTGTCAGGAAGCCACTTTCAATACTAAGTAAAGTCTAATCTAGGCAAAAATGTATTTATGCAGATTATATAATTATGTTTTTAAATGGTTTTTAGCCCTAGAATGTATTACACAAAAATGTACATAATATAATTATATTTCATATAAGTACGAATTTAAACCATAATTTTAATCATTGGCTGCTCCAAAAGCAATATTTCAAAGATTGGAATGGTACAACATTTTAATAATCTTCATTGACCCAAGTGCAAAAGTAACAAGCACATTAATTACGGGAATAGTCTTAGAGTACACATGAGAGTAAATTGACAACAAACAATTTCTAGAAGCAAATGAAAAATAATCACATTAGAATAAAAACAGCAGAATATTGAAGTGCTCAGAACAGAAACTATTTCATGGCTTATTAAGGTCTTCTGGTAGCACAAGACCTCAATAAGCACATTTAGGACCCTGAATTAAACACATGGGACAGCATACCAATGAGATATATGACACGTGCAGTAAGGTTTATTGAGTTAATGTTTAGATTTACATTATTGAGCACAAACTTTTGCTTGCCAGTAATTTTGGAAATTCAACTGGGCCAAAAACCCATGTGTTCTAAACATATTTCTTTAAATCATATCTAGTCATATTTCATTAGGAAATAAAACAGAGAAAGTATATTGCAGAGAGAAGACAGTTAACTTTCACTCTATCCTATGCTTTGGGCAAACTTCAAACTAGTTAAAGTTCCACACCAACTTTTTCTTAACAAGTGAAAGAACAAAGCTGAATTAGAGTACATATTTAAACTATTACACTTTCTAATTGACAATAATCTTTCATTGTTAGTTTCCCTTTTAAGCCAGCAAAGGATATAAGAAAGCTAATTTGAAAACTTTTTAAACAACTGAATCTTCCATGTCTTTAATAAAATCTGGTTTTGAAAGGTAACATACAAACTGTAAATGTTAAATAGACAAACAAGCACTGATTCTCTCTTTCTCTTCTCATATGCCACACATCAATTATTTGTATTTTATTATTATTACATAGGATGCAAAGACTTGACAGTACACCTTTTATATATGGAATAATAGGTGAAAAAACCACAGAAAGGCTTTAATTCATGCTTTGTCTTGGATTTTTACAGAGTAGTCTTGCTTCTTGCAAATGCGACCAATTTTTGCCTCCTTTAATCAGTCCCTATCATTCACCTTCAATATTCTCCCCTTGATACACTTTTTAAAAGAAATATAGGGCATCTTGCCAAGTAATTCTGTGCCACTTCCAATAATCAACTGGAGGAGTCAGATGGTGTTCAGTGATCCACTAATTGCTGGGTTTCATGAACAATGATGAATTGCTAAAGCATGGTAAGTTCTAACATTTCTTGAAGATGGCTCTTTTCCTGCTTTCAGCTACTTCCTTGCTAGTTTCTAGAGCTAAGATAAAGTTTCCTGGGGCCCTTTTGTACCATCAGAACTAGTTCCTGTTTTCAACCATTCATTCCATCATTGTCGTTTTCTCCTGAGTTTAATATTCCAACCAATATCCCTCATTGGCTATTACAATAAATACAGGGAAATAATTACTTTCATGCCATTGCACATCTAATGATGCTTCACTATCAGATATCTCAAAAACCTGGATATTGGTCACCCAGCAGATTTCTCTAGGAGGGGTTAAAATGAAACCCAAATAAAGACTAAGAAGCTGTTATTGTTTCTCTCAAAGGAAACACATCTTAGAAAGAAAACATAGATCTAAGATGCAATATGTTATAATTTGCCAATTCTTACCAACCCTTAACTTAATATCATGACTTTAGGTAATATGAAAGAAATCAATCAAATAAAAGTTTCAAAAATCAGCTGGGAGATATGTTAACTGAACTGATGCACAATTCAATTAATGATTTCAAATTGACAATTAATATTAATTAGTTGGCTCATTCTGAAGTAAACAGACTTCAACTGGAGGTTCTGTTGGAGTGATTAATTTAATCCATAGCACATATACAGACAGACAGGCAGACAGGCAGACAGACAGACAGACATAAAAACTATATATTTGTGCCAGTACTGCATCATAACTCATGAAATGTCATTTTTGCTTACAGATATACTTCCATAAAAGTTAAACATGTAGTGTGAATTGACCAAAAGCCTACATATATAATTATCAGTAGCTTATTTTTAGAAATATGTCTAAACTGAGCATAGAGTTATCAACTTTATGACTGCCTGCAAAATGTGACAAGGGTAGAAATTTGCACTCTCCTTCTTTGGAAACCCTTAATCTCCAACTATAAAAATTTTTTTTAAAACATAATAGGTATGGAGGCTTTTCTGGATTCTAGTAATGTGTAGTTGCTATTTGGTTACACTACTATAGTAAGCCACTGAATGGTTATACCATTTGTAAGAAGGGCCTATTCCTAAATTCAAATGTTGTCAATGATGATGTTTAATTAAACTTCTGCACAATCTCTATATAAAGCTTAAGTCAATTTTGATCGAAACATATTCTTTTAATTCCAAGAATAATTTATCTTTCTTGGATAAACCTGAAACTTAACTTAAACTGAAAACAATTTCTAATGTTAAGAATAAACTGCTCATCCAAGAGACATGTCTCATTCAATATTTTGATTTCTGATTATTTCACATGAATTCATAATTACATTACTATACGTTGCTATAATAGTATATAAGTATAATACACTATTAAAGTTCCAATGAAAATCTGAATGTCAGCAGAGTGTTACTTGTAGCATATGCAATGATAATTTAATATATTAACTTTAATACTGAGATTGAAGTTCTTCTTATTAAGAGCAAAGTTCATATCTTATGCTTAGCCTAATATAGAAGTGGCAGCACTGTACACCCTGTCCTTATTGGTTACTTTCTCAAATTAACGTTAGTAACTGCCTATTTGTGTATTTGACAGCCAACCAGATTCTATGTTTCTTTGTGAGTCTTTGTGTGGCTTCTCTAAGCTAAGGATTGAGATGGGAGATAATGTATTCTATCAGCCAGTGAATCACTGCCAGCCAATTATCATTTTTCTTATGAATAATATTTATAGGTAAGATAATATAAAATTTGTTTATCAAACACATTTAAAATGAGGTGAGTCTAATCAGCTTATAACATTAAAAGTCCACAACATAAAAACCATTCTCCCCAGCCCCACCCCATTACAATAGCAACACAATAAAATCAATCAATTGATTAGCTTCATCTCTATTCATGGTCCTCAGGCCTGCTGACAAAAAACACATTTTCAGGGCCTTTTAGACAACAACAAATGATACATTTTCTTATATTTAAAATATATATATTTAAAATTTTAAAACAAAAGTGAAACAAAAACTAAAAGATGAAAGAATAAAGTGGGAACCAACTGTATTTCTGGGGAGAATGGTTTTCCATAATGAAGGAGCCACAACCAAAAAGGTCCTTTTTCATGGGTTCACCAGACTACATTCCTAATATTATAGATGAGGACCACAATATACCCTGCTTTCACATCCTAATGGGCTGGGTGGGTAATTTTATTCGTACATAATAAAGCATCTTGTCTACATATTATTTTTCTGTAAATATTTTCAGCTAACATACTCTTTTGTATTCATATTTTCATGCACAGCCTTAAATAATGATAATTTGCTTCCTTAATGCCTTAATTGCTGATCTAAGTGCATTTTTCATTACTATTCAACCTGACACTTGTTCATAATGAACAAAGAAGAATTTGACATATATAAATTTCTTTTTCATCCTATTTTACCCTGACTCTGTTCTTATCAGAATATTTTCTTATAATATAGAAAACTCTTTACATAAATTTATCATAATGTGAAGTTAAAATTATTACACAGAAAGTATGCTAGTAAAAGGCTACATTTTCTACATTTCCTTATCTACTACTTATTTTCTAAACTAATGAATCGAATCTGAAGATGAAAATTACAAGACTCTTGCCTGGTTACTTCTCAAATAATAAAAAATATTAATGAAATTATTATATTATTATTTAACATTGTGCAGATTTTTAGTCTAACAGACCTTTGAATCGTTAACTGAAACCTGAAGCCACTTTTTCCATATCTCAGATTCAACTCATCTCCTAAAATTACATTTGTGAAATCCAGCAAAAACCACCAAACATAAACATAAATAAGATTTGTAATATTCATATGATCTCAGAGAACTTTAAGTTATCAAATGCTCAAATGTTTTTCTTAAAAGATGAAAAAGCTATCCTATATTTACGTTTGAATTATGTCATGTCATCTTCTTATACTGTATCCTGAGGTTCTCAGACACGAAAAGTAATAATTAAAAACAATGATGCCCCCTCTTCAGTGCTATATTGTTTTGTGGACAATATTGAAAGTTTTTACTAATGTGTTTGTCCCCAAATACCTTAAAAGGCAAGTCAAAACAATGGTGCGGGCAAATCTTATAAAGAGGCAAAATATTGTGTCTGGATTCTGTTGCTTTTTTATGACTTAATTATGGCAAACAAAAATTCTCCTGATCTGATTTATTAGTACATTAATTAGTACATCATCTTCTTTCCTGCCTTTTTTTATCTGAAAATAATATTGATAATATCAGAATATTTAATTCATATTTGAAACCAAGTAACAAAGATGTGAAAGTAACAGATTATAAATATATTTTTCATATAAAATTAATCAATCTAGGAATTATCATATTTAGTTATTACATAATAATAAAGAGTTAAAATAGAGTTATTTATTTTTTTTGTCAAGTTTTTAATACAGTATTTGAGTCCACAATAAGTTCAGTAAATGTTGAGAGTAAGACTTTGTCAAATAGAAATACTCAATGGATCTTGGATATATAAACCATAGTATGAGGGCTGGAAAATCTAGGAATTGAAAGACAAAACCTTTAGAAAGCCAAAGGCAATGGAGGTGGGTTAAACTAACATTTGGACTAAATTTGAAAAAGTTGTTCATTGTTTATTTGCAATTGATATCAATTAAAAAGCAAGCGAACCTTGACCTATTTTGAATTTTAGATACATTAATCTTCAGATTGCTCAGTCACAAAACAATATGATCTTTACTTTGTCATGGCTATTTTAATAGTATTCTGTCAACAGCACAGTTATGAGCATGATGAATGTGTATTCATGCACAATAAGGAAAAGGCCACATTAGCATGGAAATTCAATATTTAATTGAACTTTTTTTATTGATGCTTGATAAATTGGCTATTCCAAAGAACAATTTCTTCTGCAGAAGAAATTTGACATGTCACCTAATTGTATATACGTTCTCACCATAAATATAAGCTTAATAAATGTCTTAAGGAATGTACAGAAGAACAAGTCTGGTTTCTATTCCTTCTTAAGAAGAAAAATAAAGGAAAGGGAAATAGTTTAATAGTAAGAAAAAAATAGTGATGAAAAAAGAAATCAACCAATGGATTTGTCCTTCTGCCTTCTGAAGTATGCTTATAAATAGTATAATTTTTATAAACTAGAAGCTGTACCACTCAAATAACTGTAACCACATAATGCTATTTAACCTATATTGCAGGAACTTCTATGAGCCTGCATTATAGTGCTGAATGATCGCAACCATTTCAAATGTCCTTCAGGTGACCAGTAGTACCTTGGGAAAAAGGTTTTCAATTGGTACTGCTTCACTTATGAGTATCTTCTTCCTTCACCATGCCTCTTGTAAAGTAGTTTACAGTGAAAATTCTTTTCTTTTTCATCTAGCTAGCACAAAACGAAAACATTCAATTATTTAACCATTCAGTTTTATGTTTATGGTGCAATGAATTTTTAATCATCAATGTATGTTTATTTGGGAATATTATTTAAAACACTATTTATCATTACATAACAAATCAATAAAATCATTTTATTTTATTTTATAAAATATCTATTATTTCTGGGCAAAGGTTGAAGACAGTATTATTTGAGAAGTACAACTCCAACACTAACAGTTTTCTTGCTGGAAATGACCTATAAGGAGTTCACCTCTTGCCCTCCAAAATTGCCAAATTTCAACATTTGAACCTTGTAACTTATTATATAGAAGATCTAAAATATGTCCTTTAAAGTTGAGTTTAAAATGAAGATAGCAGGGATCTTTAAGCAACATATCAAAGTTCAGCAGTAGGATAGCAAGTTACAGTGTATTCACCATGAGGATATGTGTTAAGTACTGAAATATTTTTATGTTGCATTTCTCTCTAAATTGGTATATGCAAATGGGTTCATATCTGCATGCTCTGTAGTGGAATTGTAATTAGTTTTTTCTTTATTGGAGATGTCATAGTGCAGTGATGGCAAACCTTTTTTTTACAGTGTGCCAGAATTACGCACTACTGCGCTCGCCCACGTGCCCCCAATTTTCTGCCCAACTGCGCATGCACATGTGACCTCCTCCAAAGCGGCGAGGGAGCGAGAGGTGATGAGCAGTAAGGGAAGTGAGCGCTGGCCAGTATCCCTGCCTCTTTCCTCTGAGAGCCGTGGCAGTGGGGAAACCAAGGCTTCTTTGACAGCCTCCCAGCTGATCGGTCCCATCCAGCCACTGTTACACACACACTACAATTGCCACAGCGTGAGGCAAGCGCTTCCAGGGAGAAATCAAGGGGAGAGGGAGAAAGCTGAACTCCTGCTAATGATGTCCTTCTCCCTCTCCTCTCAGTTTCTCCCTGACAGCCCTCACTGTCCCTAGCAGAAGTTTGTTTTCTTCTCCCCCTCCCACTGATTTCTCCCCAGCAGCGCTTGCCTTGTGCTGCAGCAAGTAAGATGGTCTCAAAGAGAATGAAGCAGGCACAACACTTCTTCCAACAACCAAGGAAGGAAGAGGAGCTGGGGCCTCGGCTGTTGGAAGAAGCACTCGTGCCAACTTCATTCTCTTTGAGAGCTGCCTTGCAAAATGGGGAATTTTCTGACATTTTGCAACTGGAGCTAGCCCAATGCCCAGTGCACATGGGCCACCCAGAATCTCTGAGGCAACCATCATCTCCTCCAGTCCGGGCACAACCACAGTAGCCCAGTTCCCAGCACACATGGACCGCCCGGAATTCCCAAGGCTTTGAAAGTACCATCACCTCCAGCTCAGGCATACATGGGCTGCTCAGGGCGTTTTTTGGGTGCCCAGTGTGCCAGGCTACCCTGGTGCCTCTCACAGCTGCAACGGCAATGGTTTCGGGAGACATTGGCCGGTGGGGAGGGGGGCTAGGCAAGCTGTGGTAACCCCCCCTCCAGCCTTGGCTCCTCTGAAGAAGTGCTACGGCCGCTTCATTCTCTTTGATAGCCACCTTGCAAAATGGAGAATTTTCTGACATTTTGCAAGGTGGCTCTCAAAGAGAAGGAACCAACCACCGGCACTACTCTGGGAACTGGAGTTCCAGGAGATTCAGCTGCAGCCTACTCCCCATGTGAGGGGCTGCCCCCCATCAACCCGCAGCTTCTGCCTCTTGCTCTGCTTCTTTGCCGGCGGTAAGTGGCGGCACAGCTGAGGAGCAAGCAGATGTCTGGATGGGAAGCCAGTAAGCTGCTTTGGACCCTGAAGCCCCACAGAGCTGTCATGAGAGGCATGGGGGTCCAGGGTCCAGGGGGCCTGGGTGGAAGGCAGCATCCTCAAGCAGCGGGGGCAGGGGCTCTGCCTTTGCAGAAAGGGAGCGGATGCATGTGTGGCAGCCCCGGGATGTCCTCTTACCCTTCTGCAGCATTGCCACTGCCGCCTCTCTCAGCCCCAGCACAGCGTCTGCGTTTCCACCAAGGGCTGCCCACTGGCCAGGCCAGACTGGACGCTGATCTCAAGTGGGCATGGGGATCTGCCGGTAAGGCCATGTGGAAGTCAAGGAAGCATGGCAAGGCGACAGGGAAGGGAGTAGGCTGCTTGCTCCCTTCTACACGGCCCTGCCATGCTTCCCTGCCTCCACGTGGCCTTACGCTTGCCTGCTTTCACAAGCCATGGGGAAGGCGGAAGGGGCAGATAGCTAAGCCATGAGTCACAGTCTTACCTAGCAGACATATCGGGGCACAGCGCTTCAGGCAGGCAAGCTGCAGAGTAGAGACTGGGTGGCATGGGGCAAGTGAACGGCGACCAGGTAACTGGTTAGGGGCAAAAATGGCCTCTTCTGGCCCTCTGAAAATGTGAAAAAATCAGCTTGCTGGCACACGCATGCATGTGCCACCCAATATGACTCCATGTGCCACCTGTGGCATGTGTGCCATAGGTTTGCCATCATGGTCATAGTGCTTTCAAAGAGGTTATGAAATCAGTGTCAATTTTCTGAGTAGATTTTCCTTTTGACATTGTTAAATGTTTTTTTTTTCCCTTGGGCATTTCAAATTAATATTTAATTCATTGGTTTGTTTAGTTTGTTTGTCATATTATTGTTGTTATTATTGTGTTACACAGTTATATCCCTTCTAAAACTACCTTCTGGAAAAGAAGTTTTTAAAAATATATTCCCTCCTTTTACAGTATTTTGCATTATATTCACTTAAATATCGGACGTGGTCAATGTGTCTTTAAAAGTAAATTTGCTTGTGTTCATGAAAAAATAATAGTACAAGTATGTACCAGTTTTTGAAATAAGTCTCACACGAGCCATTTGTTTGCTTTTTTTGTATAAAAAGCTTCATTCCTGACAGCAAAGATAATTTGTCTGGATGTGAAGGAACAGCAGTAAAAGGACGTAAAAGTAGACATAAATGATATGGAATTTTGTTTCTCTCCTTATATTCTGAAGATCATCTTCTGACCTCAGTTGTTTAGCAATATTATATGGGTCAGAATGGATTCTTTTAAAACATAAAAGGAAACAAAATATGCTTTTATAAATGGGAGCTACTAATAGCTGTTTTAAAAGTACATTAATTGGAAGGAGAAACTTGAAAAATATATTTAATATCTAGTATCCTTTCTTTCATAAATATCTTTACATTGTTCAGTTGTGGATGCAACACATGAAGACACCATATTCTTTATCCTTTAACTTTATTATTAATTACCTGCCAAAATAGCAGTAGAGATATGTTTAATTAGGAGAGACAAGAGTTGACTATTGCAGCAGCAAAAATACAATTAATCTTTAAAGCCTTAGAGGATTGATATATAGGATGGACTAATGGGGAAAAATAAAGCTTAATGATGCACAGTAAAGTATTTGGGAATATTAGTGTTATCAGAGAGTAACAAATAGGTTGTAATATTATAGAACAAGGGACTAATTAGAATATTTCTGCATTTAGAATGCAAAGGTGAAAAGTGAATTTTAAACTATTTCATCTTGCATAAATAAAGGATTAGTGGTTATTAACATTTCCCATTTTACTTGTGCTACTTTTTTAACTTTCACAAAAGATGTTTTGTGTGAAAAGTTTTGCCAAATATAAACTTGGTTTTTCATAATGTTTGACATTTGAGGAAAACATATTAGACTAAACAAACTAGAACAGCTTGATATAAATAGATCTTTAATTATAAGCAAACAATAAATTCAGTGCTTAAAGAGTATTTGTGTACATCTGTGTATTCAAATTAAGCACAAACCAAAATATACAATTTTATTATGACATCTTAAAACCTGCCAAATTATGAGAATGTATCATTTTGTCTGTCTGTCTGCCGTCATCATCATCATCATCAATCTAACTTCTAAAACTCTTTTATCTATAACATTTAACAGAACAAAACTATGCATGTTAGGGCAGCATTTTTTGAACCAAGAAAACTTAAATGACTAACCTACAGAATATTTTGAGCTTTCATGACTTATGAATAGAAATTGTTTATGACATAAAAAATATTATAAAGCTTGTTATTATATAACATATCACAAGACATTTCCGGTGGTCAACTGCTGATGTTTGATTTTGCTATAATTCAACATGACCTATTTTCAAGGCAGATACCTCTTTGAATATCTTGAATTTTTAAAGAACTTTTCCAGTAAAGACAGCATATTAGAACTCTGTCATTGTTGAAGGCACTAAGGAGTCTTGTAAAGAAATGTCTCTGAAATTATGACCCAAAGAGTCATGTATTGTCTAATATATAGACAGATATTGGTATAAATAACACACAGACACACATTACCTGGATATAATTTAGACATCTTACCTGGATATAATTTAGATTCTATTTATATTTTTTAAAATTTGTCCATATAGACAGATAGTCCAGATGGCTTTGCTGAGTTCAGATTCTTTTCGAATATGTTGTTTAATTTTATGGAGTGATGCTGGTATTTATCCTTGATAAAGAGATGAAAATACCAGCAGTGAGAAAGTATTGGTAAATGGCAAAATCTAGAATCAGATTTTTAATTCTTTTGACATTATTTTATTAACTGCTTTTTAAAATAACTCATAATGATAATTTACTCATTGCATGTAATGATAACTAGGTTCACCGATTACTTCTTATTGCTTTGAAATATATTTTAAAATGTTTGAAGTTCTTTTACTTATATCAATCCTGTAAATGTATCAATAATTTCATAATTTCAAAAGCTTTTTTTTTTTACAATGCTTGGCTAATTGGCCCATTTTATGTTAATTACATATAAAGTAGAAGGTTTTTTTTAAAAAAAAAACACGGTACATTTAAACAATGTACAGGACAACTTTTATTAGCTAAGAAATGTATTTTTAAATTTTAGTGCATCAGCCTTAAACCAATTAGTAAAGATAACTAAAGTTATTGTGGAGTCCTTGTTTACTTGCAGATATTTCATTATTTGACTAGGTAACATCATCGATGCTGGTGAGTATGAGGCATTTTTTCCTGTTTATATGCAATAGCTTGCTTTGGCAGTGTTGGGCAGGAGTATTTTTTCTCTTTAGTAGTTCCTTGATTAGGATATTGTTTTCAGCTTCATTATTTTTCTAGTGCTTATCTAGGTGTAGGTTCCTGGACAGAATATGTTATGGTCACCCTGTTTCCTTCTTAGCTTTTTTATTGCCTTTTTTAAATGTAGGAAAATGTAATTGATAGCTGATTTGTCTGAATGCCAAACTTCCAGGAATCCTCTAGCATTGTTGGACTTAGTGGTTTGGGATGTTGGACACAAGTCATTGAACAGTAATGGAATGCAAATAATTTAGTAGAATCATGTGAGCCATGATTCAAATCATAAATTGCAGAAAAGCTAGTTTATGATCCTTGAAAATATTAAAATCTTTCTACTGTAACTAATAGGGGATTAGCTACAATTAAATTATAGAAGGAACCAGAGCTCTCTTTGTTTAGAAAGATGACAACAGAAACACACACAAAAATGGGTTGGTAATACATCCTAGAATTCAGAACTCCTCAGAATTCACTGCACGAGTCCCAAACCTGTGTTTAAATAAATACACAAAAGCTATGATTTTTTAGGCATTGATATCATTTATTTTTCTTTTCACAACTGAAATTCAAATTATATTACTAATCTTTGATTTGATTTTGCCTTAACAGCTGAGATTCCTTTGTATATCCGATTTTTTCCAAACTGCATATCCAGTGCAGATAGTCCTCGATTTACAATTTGTTTAGTGCCATTTACAATGGCACTGAACAATGTGGCTTAAGACCATTATTCACAGTTGCCACCTTTTCAGCACCCCCATGATTACGTGATCAAAATTCAGATGCTTGGCAACTGAATCATATTTATGACGTTTGCAGTGTCCTGGGCTCATGTGATCATCTTTGCGACCTTCTGATAAGCAAAGTCAATGGGGAAGGCAGATTTATTTAAGAAAGGTATTCCTAACTGAAATGAATCACTTCACAACTATGGCAAGAAAGGTCATAAAGTGAGGAAAAACTCACCTAACTAATGTCTTATTTAACGACAGAAATTTTGGGCTCAATTGTGGTCATAAGTTAAGGATCCCTTGTATATCCTTTAAATAAGGCAAATTAGCCACTTGTAAGCTTGGGAAAAAGTTGTATATAATAGATTTGTTTTTATAGAACTTAAAACAAGAATATCTGGACAGAGTCAAGGAAAAGGAATTATCATTCATAATTCTGCATTTAATGAACACCAATTTCAGATCATGAAGTACTATTACTGAAATTCTGTGGAATAAATTGATTCAGGGTTCTAAATATGCCTTCAAGATCCCTTTGAAACATTGACAGGTCAAAAATTATTTCAGTTTCTATTTGCATCAGTCTTCTCTATCAAAGAAGTTACTGTTTGTAGTATGAGAAATAAATTCATCAGATTATAATAAAACACTTTCCTAAGGCCTTTCCATAAGAATATTAAACTCTTGAATATGTCAGATAGTGTTTTTCTATTACTATTGTCATCTACTTTAAATAAGCTCTGAAAATTTATCAAATATTTTCTTCTTGTTGCCTAACAGTTTTTTAAAGTCATATTTCAACAAACATTAGCAAAAAGACAGGAAAGACTGTGGGAAACAAATATATTCTTTAACTTCTATGTGACTGGGAAAATTGCAGAGAGAGAACTGGGTTTTTTAATCTTTTTCTAAATCACTGTGAAAAGTGAGAAATATTTTGGCGGAACTTCATTTCACATACTGTATGTCTCAAGAAAGAGATTTATTTTATTGTTTCCTTTCTATATAAATGCTGCCCTATATATTTATCTATATATAATGTGAATATAGGGACGCAGTGGCCCAGTGGCTAAGACGCTGAGCTTATTGATCAGAAAGTTTGGCAGTTCGATGGTTCGAATCCCTAGCGCCGCATAATGGATTGAGCTCCCATTATTTGTCCCAGCTTCTGCCAACCTAGCAGTTTGAAAGCATGTTAAAATGCAAGTAGAAAAATAGAAACCAAAAACTTTGGTGCGAAGGTAACAGAGTTCCATGCACCTTCGATGTTTAGTCATGCCAGCCACGTGACCACGGAGACATCTTCGGACAGTGCTGGCTCTTCTGCTTTGAAACGAAGATAAGCACCACCCCTTAAAGTTGGGAACAACTAGCACACATGTTCGAGGGGAACCTTTACCTTTACCTAATGTGAATATATATCTGGAAATGATCCAGAATTATTGCATAAGTCTTTAATTTACCCTGCAGCTTTTAGGTTCTTACGATGTAAGACATGAGATTGTTGGGATAGTAAGTTGCAATAATAAACTTTTAAATGGGGACCAGCAAAGTGCTACTGAGACATTTTATACTGTATTCCTCTTTACAGCTTTCATTTATAATATAAATATTTTTATTAATATAAGTTTAAGACAAAATCCTATTGTTATTTCTGTTCAAAGAAACTAATTTTGCCAATAGAATGAGGATTTCAAAAAGCTTGAAAATCTTCTCTAAAGGATTCTCCCAACCTCCAGAGTTTTATTTACTAAGGAACAGGAAAAACAGAGAGAAGAAACATCCATTAAATGAAAGGGTTTTTATTTGTGCAACATGGAATTCTGCCTTTTCTGTTTACAATTTCTGGTGATTTAGTAATGTACCTTGTGAAAAAGTAAAAAGAGTTATGAAATCAAAGATTTGTATAGTCTGTGACAGTGGTGAGTTTCGGCAGGTATGGCCCAATACGGAACAGTGCTTTGGAAGGCCCACCCACCCATGTTCCTTACCTGTATTTGAGCCAACCGAGCCATTTGCACATGCACATACAACATACGGCACCTGCGCAACACTCCGCCGAGCAACTGGAGCATTGCAGGGCAGTGGGTGTGCATGCGTGCGCAGCGCACTTGTACGTGGTGGACTCCTGGTCCCGTCGCAGCATACCAGTTGCAACAGGATCCGGAACCCACCACTAGTCTGTGAGATAAAACCTTGTTATTGAGAAGAAATTAATAAGCAATGCTTGCCCAATTCTTCAGCCACTGGAAAAAAAGTAATACAAGCAACATAATTGAAAGTATTTCTGAATGCATGACTTCAAGTCAGTGTTGAAATGTTGTTTCACTTCAGTCCCTGAAGTTTTCTTGGCAAGGTTTCAGAAGTGGTTTGCCTTTCCTGCAGCTGAGAGAAAGTAATTGGTTCAAAGTCAGCAAGTTTTGCCTAAGGTGGGGCTAGAACTCACAGTCTCCTGTCTTTAGCCTGAAGCCTTAACATCTACATCAAATTTACTTTCTTGAAAGTTTTTTAAGTAAAGAAAACCTCTGAGCTTGCTTGGTTTTTTTTGCAGACGTTTCATTACCCAAACTAACATCACCAGTGCTAGTAAGGGTGGCAGTTTGTGGCCAGTTTATATTCTAGTGGCTTGCCTGTCGGTATTGGTTGGGGTGACCTTAGAGATTATTTGATTGGGCTGTTTGCTGTTGACTTGTTTGATGTTTTCTTGATTGGGGCATTATTTACTTGATTGTTAGTCTGATGTTAATCTTGGAATTAATGTATGCTGATCTGGGTGCTGATTGTTGTCGGACAAATGCTAGGGTCTTTTTGTTCATTTTTGGACTGGGTGACAAGTCTCTTTTGCATAGTCTATAGATATTGTTAATGTCTATGTACCTATTAATGGCTGATTTGTCAGAGTGCAAGGCTTCTAGAAGTTCTCTGATATTTTTGGAGTGGGCTTGGTCCAAGATGATCACATTTTCCTAATTGAAACTGTGGTTAAATCTGTCTATATGTTGTGGATGCTTTCTACTAGTCTTCTGCCTGTTTGTCCTACATAATGGTTGTTGCAATCCTTCCTGCAGTGGGGCAGTGGTTAGAATGCCGTATTACAGGCTACTTCTGCAGATTGCTGGCTGCCTGCAATTTGGCAGTTCAAATCTTACCAGGCTCAAGGTTCATTCAGCCTTTCACCCTTCCAAGATTGGTAAAATGAGAGCCCAGATTGTTGAAGGCAATATGCTGACTCTGTAAACTGCTTAGGGAGGGCTGTAAAATCACCATGAAGTGGTATATAAGTCTAAGTTCTATTGCTATTGCTATTACACTGTGTTGCAGATACTGTATCTCCTGTTTTCTTTTTCCTGGGGTTGTTGGGTCTTTTGGTCTGCTTAGAATGTTTTGAAGGGCTTTAGTTGGCATGTGCCACCTTCCATGTGGTTGTAATAATCTGTTGTTGGTTTCGGAAGGATTCTGGATGTACGGCAGTGTAATTCTTTTTAGGGCTTGTGTTGGTTATGCTGTGTTGGGTTAATGATCAGGAACTTTGTTTCCAGTAATAATAATATAGTTCAATAACTCAACAGTGCTAAATAACTCAATGAAAGTGTAGTGAAAGTACACAAACAGCTACTAAAATGGCAATCTTAATCTTTTTCTCCAGTGTTTTCAATTTAAAATTTTAATCCTTTTTAAATTAAATTTAAAAAACCATTTACCTTGAAAACATACAGCACTGTATATCCTTCTTAGCACTTTCATTGGCAGCAGATTCAGAGAAAACCCACCACACAAAATCAGTCAGTTAGATAGTTTAATAAAGGATAAAAAGAATGAAGAGGAGTGTTGTGTCCTCGAAGATACGACCGGTGGCTCCCAAGAAATACAGGAAGAGCCCTGATTGGTTGTGGCGCACTTGCCAGCTGGCGGAAAGCATACAGCTTCCCCATTGGTTCCCTGTCTGACAGCTCCCATATAAATTGCTGTCAGACAGGGCTTCCTAGTTTGTTCCGTTCTACTTGTGTTGAAGTTAATAAATAGTTCTGCTGCAACTAGTCACCTCCTCAGTTATTGATCACGCCGCCAACTGACAAAAAAAGGGAGACAATAAAGTCCCTGAGCCTTTTAGTTCCAACCACTGCTGTTCACTTTGACACTCTAGTAACTTTCAATTTTTCATGTCTCCTTTTCCCAGTAATATAAGAGAAGATGAACTCTACTTTCAAGGAAGCACTCAAATTCAGTATTGCTCCATGTAGAATGGTGTGGTTTAATTTTCCTTTTCTAAGAGCGTTAACTTGTACGTCACATTCTTCAAAATTATAACCATGTATAGATTATGTGCAGATGCCAATGGAAGTTTTTACCAATCTTAGCTAACATCTAATTTGAGTGTTTCAGAAATAAAACAATTTAAACTTCTCATCCTGTACTTGATGGTATGCTGCCCACACTAACATATAATTAATATGATAATTAGTGGTAGATTTACTCTGATATATCAGACTATATCAGTTTTTTATATAGAATACAATAGTATAATGGAGACAATGGGGAGTTCTTACAATAGCCTGAAATATTCTGATTATCTGCATTTAGTAGTACGCATGAATAGAATCCAAACACATAGTTTTTCCAAAGGCCTTTTATTGCAGTTTTGTTAAATTAGCATTGGTACACAGATAATTTCACTGTTATTCTTGAAATCGCACTATTATATTGGATAGGGAATATAATGGATTGTTTGTAGCTGAATCCAACCAATTCTTGCTGCGTTTATGAAGAACAAAAAAAAAAAAGACTTTTTGTAGCAAGAAAAGAAATAGGACAAAAGTCCACAAATATTGGACTTCATACTGGATGACATTAATGTTATCAAGAAGACCATTACATTTTGTATAGATCAGGAATTCTGGCAGCACAATAAAATTCTCCAAAAGCTATGAATACTACAAAAATCAAAGCATCAGGACTTCTTCCCAAGATGACTGCTGCATGGTAAGAGCCAAAGCTGCCAAAGCTGGTTCTTACTGCTGCACCCTAGTTTTAAATCGGAGCATTTAGAAATGATCCAAGAAGAGTTTTGGATGAATGTGGACTCAGCTGGGAAGGGAGGATGCTCAAGATTCCAATTCAATTTGGAAGCGATCAAAATCATTGTGTATAAATCTTCCTGTTAGCAGTTTCATTTTCTTAAGCACTCCTAGATATTAACTTTCACATTTTGAACTTATTGTTTCATTGTGTTCCTGCTTTGATTAATGGTTGAATGCTGATCTATTTCAACCCTTGCTGGATTCTTATTGCTTTTTCTTTTTTTCTTTTTGATATATGTTATTCTGGATAACCTTTGTCCCCTTTGTAAGGAAGTACTGCAGACACACAGGGGGAGGGTGAAGAGTTTTTAGATTCTTACCACAGGGTTTCTGTACTTTTTGAACTGGCAAAATATCTGGAGTTCATTTTTACTGAATTTTTCTTTTAACCTGGGATCGCAATATAGAGAAACATATAGACAACATATATTTTTTGTTCCCTGATCAAATTTCACAGACTAAGAAATGGCTTAATAGCGGCTGAAACCTAAGAAAGGAAGGTGGGGAATATGCAGGACTTAGCTGAATTTTGTTTTAAAAAAGCTTGATGAAATGATAATGATCCTGCAAAATATGATGGGGCATGAAACTTTGGATAAAGATACATAAAAGGACCTTGATCTAGTTCGAGACCAAAGAGATATTCTCACAACTGCAGAACTAAAAGTGTGGATTTTATTGTTTCTCTGAAGTTTAAATCTGCATATTTTACAATATTAGGATTGTAACTGAAAGAGGAAATGTCATCTTTCTTTTTCTTACAAAGATTGAGGGAGACAGGATGGATTTATTACGATTAACTAGTAACCAGTTCTATTTGGACTTCAATCAGATGATAGACTTATTCTGAAGATTGAATCTATTATATTTGATTAAACAAAAATTGATAAGAGATGGCATTAAGAAACAAACATGGATATTTGATCCAGGAAAAACTATTTATAACTTTTGGGATGACTTGGGATAGGTAAGATGCCAGGTAGGGGTGGGTTCCTGCTGGTTCTAACCGGTTCGGTAGAAGTGGTTTGTCAAATCTACCATAACCGGTTAGAAGAGGTTCCAGTGGTGGACCCAGAAGTAAGTTCCAGAACGCCTGCCCCGGCTCTGTCGCTTGCTCGCCCCACCTGTTCTATTGCAGCTCACTCGCTCTCCTGCCCATCTGCACTAAACTAGCCCTCCTACCCATCCGCACTAAACTAGCTGCTCACTGATTGTCTGGAGTCCAGCCAATCAGTGAGCGGGCTGGAGTCAACCCACCTGCCTCTAACACCTATTTAAAAATGCGGTGCCAATGGCCAACATTCCTCTTTTGAAAACAGTCTTTCTCGTTCCTGAGCAGCCATCGCATCGCGCTTGCTGATTGGGTCCTTCCTTCGCTTTGCTTCACTTTGCCTTCTAGCAGCTTCTGGCTTCCCTCAGGTAAGGGGGACGGTGGAGGGAGGCTAGTGTATGCCAGCTCGCAGCTTTCGCAAGGGAAGATCTGAAGGCCTTCCCTTGTGAAAGCTATGGGCTGGCATATACCGTGTGGCCGAAAGGGGTGTGGTGGTGACGGTGGGAAGCTAATGTATGTCAGCCCGTGGCTTTTGCAGGTTTCCTGCTACCCCCTGCCCCCACCCCAGTCCCCAGCCTCGCCTGGCTGGCTAAGCCAGCCAGGCAGCTGGCCTAGCTGACTCGGTTGTCTCTTGTCCCTTCAGTCCAGCTTACCTGCTGCCTCATTGCCTGCCTGCTCCCTCCTGCATCCATCACATTGGAGAGCTGCTGATTCTGCCTGATGGTAAGTAACCCATTTTTTTTCTTTTATGCTTTTAATGTTTTTTTAAAGAATATTTTATTTATTGTGTATAGAATTTTTTTAAATGGTTTATTTTAATTTATTGTATGTAGAATACTTTTAACTGTTTTTATTTTAAATTTTTGTGTGTGGAATACTTTAAAATGATTTTATTTTAAATTATTGTGTGTGGAATACTTTAAAATGGTTTTATTTTAAATTATTGTTGATAGAATCTTTTTTTAAATTGTCTTAGACTATTTAAAAAATATTCTATCAACAATAAATTAAAATAAACAATTTAAAAATATTCTATCCTCAATACATTTAAAAGTATTGTGGATAGAATATTTTTTAAAACGGTTTATTTTAATTTATTGTGTATAGAATATTTTAAATGGTTTTATTTTAATTTATTGTGCATAGAATATTTTAATGGTTTTTAAGGATTTTTTAAAAATTATTTATAGAATATCTTTAAAAAAACATTTTAGGGAATTTGTATTTATTTATTGTTTATAGAATATGTTTATTACAAGAAATGTTATTCCTTTTTGCAAATGTTTTATTTGTGATGTAATATGTTGCTTTTAAGTGTGCAGGTTGGTGCATGGTTTATGTGTCTTAAAGTGGCTGCTTTTCTATGGGCAGGCCAGGTTGGTGCAAGGCAGCTTTGCCAGATTTTGTGTGTTTCTGTGTGATACCTGGTTGTTTAGGTAATTGTGGTTCCTGGTTCTGTGAGCTTCCTGGCACTGTTCTTTATAATTTCCCACAATGCCTTGATGGTTTTTATTCCAGTGGCTTTGTCTTTCCTGTCCTTAGGGTTAGGGAAAAAACCTGGTTTCATTTGCAGTCTTTTTGGGGAAAATTGTTATTTTTTGGTGTTTTCCTGGCACTGTCATAGTTTGTGTGTGTGGGTATGTAATGTCCCGCAGTTAGCTACACATTAATAATGATCAAGTACTAATAATATTTCCTTATACATGTTAGTGACCTTTCCTTACATAATTGGTGTTTTAGATTTTTAATTTCTGTTTCTGTTAGTTAGCAATTGATAAAACAAATCTCACGTGAAAAAGTATTTGAAGCCTTCTTTATTTTAATTGTCAATTTATTCATTCCTGCACATTCTAATATTTATTCATTTTCATATCTTTCCACTGTTGTGAAAACACAATTCCAGCAGCTGTTAACTTGTGTAGAATTAAATATGTATTGTATTCCCTTTGAAATGCCAACCAAACATTACTGGTTTTAAATCCATATCTTGATTTACCATTGCTTCTAACCATGACACCACTAACTCTTGAATAGCTACTTGGTCTGTCCTAAGTACTGAACCTAATTAATATATTCTTGGTTTTTTGAATTGAGGAATAAATTTCAGAAAAAGAAATCTGTATTGCTCTGTGAATGTAGCTATGACATTCATTCTTGATCTAACTTCTTAGATGAAAAACTATATCTTTCCTGTTTGTTAGGGGACATCCTTCCTGAAAAAACTGTACATTGTTGGGTGAAAACAGAGGTCCCTTCTGTTAGTCCTCAGCTTACCACAATCAAGTCCAATATTGTTTTATTTCTTCTGCAGTTAGTATTATTTAACAGGATGAAGAGGCAACGGAGTATGACCGCTAGGACAGTCATCTTTCTTATGTAAGTAGCTGTTTTATTGCTTTGGGTGCTTGTTTCATCCTTAATATAGTAGTGCAAGCAATTAAAGTCTTCCTTTCTGTATCTCTTTGTGCAGGCCATTCATTGGAGCAAGGTGGTCAGTG